>NC_053493.1:117910683-118075683 GCF_905171775.1 Rana temporaria | reverse complement strand
TTGTCTCCTGGGCTTGGTCAACCACCTAGCCTTTTCTAGGGCCCCCAGAACACTTTTGGGTCTACTCCTGTTCTATGCTAGAAAAGCAATTGTTTTTGGCATGGAAATAGAATAGGCCCCCTATTATAAAGAGCCGGAAGAAATTGGTTAATTTAGTGGTCCCATTGTATAAAAATTACATATCGCCCCAGAGTTTGCCCCAAAAAATGTCAAAAGGTCCGGGACATTTGGATTAAATCTCCCATAACTACTAATGCTAGAGATGATACTGTGCTTGACTAAAGTGGATGGTGTGTAAATTCTATGTTCCTTGAGGGGGGGGCCTTACCTTTTCTTATCTTCCCTAGGACTATACATTGCTCATACTGCATTTTAATATTTATTGTGTAATATTCTTAATTTTATAGCTTATTTTTATGAAATAGGACATGTGCCTACCTTCTACCTCCCGATTGCCTACCTCGGTCATGTGATGCTGCTACCCTCGTTGATCGAGGGGTACCGAAGTTGTGACTACAGTTGGGATTGTTTTGTTATGTTATATATTATGTTTTCTTTTGAGTCGGGGAATGGCCAAAGGCCGTTTTGTAATGTACTTTTCTACAACTAATAAAAAACTATTTTAAAAGTTAACAACACTGATTATCTCGTTACAATGGAACCTTAAAATAGGTGGGATATATTAGCCAGCAAGTGAACATGTCCCTGAAGTTAATGTGTTTAAAGAAGAAAAATGGGCAAGCGTAAGGATTTTCTAAACCCAAGCGAAATATTATATAAAAGTCAGCTAAAATTATATAAAACGTATAATGACTTCTTGTGACCACTTCAGTTCTCCAACACTCAGTGAATCACCATCGGAGAACATTCCTTCACTGCCACCATCCAGACTTTTACATAATATTTCACAATCATTGTGGTGGACTTAAGCTTATATTGAGCTTGTGTTTGGATTTTTCACTTATTTTGTTTGCATTGCATTCACTATTGTATGTGTGGTATAATGACTATTCCTAAAGGGACAGCGCTACATATTTATCTTTGTATGCAAGTGTAAGGATTTAAGCAATTGTCAAGGGCCAAACTAATGGCCAGTTACAGGGTCAAGGCAACTCCAAAACTCCAGCTTTGTGGGATGTTGCTCGTCTCCAGTAAGGATGAATCTGGCGTGTTCGCATAGAACACGTGCAGAGCCCGCCAGGAAGTGTGCACGGCGCTGCGCTAATCACAGCCAGGGAGACATTTCACGATCCCTGCAGCCGAGCATCGGGACAATGTCTCCCTGACTGATTAGCACAGCGCCGTGCACACTTCCTGGCGGGCTCTGCACGTGTACTATGCGAACACGCCAGAGCTCATCCTTAGTCTCCAGTGCTTGAGACCTACAAAAATGGTCCACAGGAAAACCGGCAAACCAGCTACATGGCCTTCAAGGCTCACTGATGCGCTTGGGGAGCGAAGGCTGACGACTGTAATCTTGAAAAAGTTAATGCTGGTTCTGATAAAACTGGTTAGAACACAAAGTTTGTTGTGTATGGGGTTACATAGCCGCAGACAGGTCATATTGTCCATGCAAACCTGTGTCCACAGCCAAAAGCTGCTATAATGGGCACGTGAGCATTAGAACTGCCTCACGGAGCAATAGAAGGTGGCCTGGTCTGATGAATCACAATTTCTTTCACATGAAGTGGATGGCTGGGGTACCTGTACGTCGCTTACCTGGGGATGAGATGGCACCAGGATGCACTACGGGAAGGCGGCAAGCTAGCAGAGAAAGTGGAATGCTTTGGGCAATGTTCTGCTAGGAAACCTTGGGTCCTGTCATGCATGTGGATGTTACTATGGAGTCCATGCCTTGATGGGTCAGGACTTATTGTGCCAAAAGGGGGACCTACTCAATATTAGGTGCGTGGTCATAATGGTATGGCTGATCAGTGTATATATAGCAGGTGGTCCAACATCTGATATGAACGTTTGTTCCATTTCATATATTCATTGAGCAGTGAAGGAAGAATGGCCATCAATAATTACTGCAGTCCACACCAATTCAGGTGGGCCCACATTTGCCCAGACTAACCGTTAGGTGCGCATCCAGCCTGTTGTGGTTTGACAGTAATTATTTCATGCTAATCAGCGCTTACTCACACAGTGATTCACTCCATGAGTAAGCTCTGGTTAGCATGAAACGCATGATGAGAGGTTTGTGAGCATTCCATCAAGTAAAATGTCTCATAAGTTATGTGCAACATATGCTGCTTGAGCCACCAACCATATTCTTTGGATTACAGTGAAGGACAAATTACAGACATTAAGCATGTGCCTTCAAAAACAAGTCAGCAATGGTGGCTCTCCTAACAGGTTTCTAAATGGTTTACTTCACAAAACAGACATACAGACTGATGAAAACCCTAAAGAAATTTGACTTGCCTTTTTTAGTAACAAGGCTCACTTTTGCTTAAAGCTGGACTCCAGACAAATATATTTTGGTTTACCTGTAAAATCCTTTTCTTTTAGTACATTGCAGGGCACAGAGGAGTTAATACCCAGGAGTACTTGGGTTATGCTGCCACCTTTAGGTAAATGGACACTAGTGAAAAGTAAAAGGCAGGATACCCAGCCCAGGCATAATACCTCCCAGCTCAGTTTTGTAGCAAGCATTGATTAACACAAGCGAGAGGGTGGGATCACACTCCCATTTCTGTGTCCCGTGATGTGCTACAAGAAAAACATTTCACAGGTTAAAGCGGACCTTCAGTAATTTTTTTTCAACTTTTCATCCATTAAATCTTCTGCCCTTGTGGTTTTAATTTTGGATAGTAAAGCATTTTTTTGTCTGCCAATAAATACCCTATACAGCCCACTTCCTATTTATTGTCTTGTCATTAGCCTAGGCTTATGACATCATGCACAGCTCTCGCTCTCATGCTTGTGAGAATTTTCCATGAAAGGAGGGAGGGTAAGTCATAAGAGGGCCAATAAAAGCTGCAGGGTTGCAGAGCTGGAGGAGATGTGCCTCTGTGTGTCTGGGTAAATCCAGGCAGTATCTTCAGCTGCCCACAGTTAAAATGGCTGCAGCCAGACTTAGTCGGGGGAGATCTCTGCAACATATTTGGCAAGTACAGAATCACAGTATATATAAAATAATAAGCAACGTGGTTGGACGGAAGCTTTAGAATGGCAAATATGTTTGTTATTACAAATTATGTGAGCAGACAGCAGTTCCTCTTTAAACAAAAATCCTATTTACCTAATTGTACATCCAGGAAACAGGGGAGTTAAAATATAACTAAAGAGAAACCTTTTTTTTTAGGTTTGGATAGAGTGCAGAGGGATTAGAATGCTTGTCATTTTTTTTTGCCGTCTGTTCTCCCGTTTGGGAAATTCACTCCCTCTATTTGTCCTGTTTACCATTATCATTGAAAGTAAAAGAAAATCCCACCTTTTGGGCTGTCCCCATAAAAGTAATAGAGGCAAAATCTTCTAATGGGGACACTAGTTCTGGGTCTCCAAGGAATTCCCTTAATTTGCAGGGAACTACTCTCACTTCCTGTTTGGCTGTGGGACAGGAAGTGAAGGGAGATCCCTGAAATAGGACAAAGATGGAGAAAAAAAATAATCTGACATAACCCTCTTTTGCTTTATCCAAAATGAAAAAATAAATACAAATAAAATAGTTCTACGTTAATAAATCATGGCTTTTTAGGATGGTCCAAAGCACTGAACATGTGAGATGGTTAACAAAGCAACAAGGCAAACAAACCCCCAACCAGAAGAGAGATAAACCAACTACAAAGCTATCTGCAAGACCTTCTACTTAAAAACTGGTATCTGCAGAGGCAAATACATCAACCTTGTAGAACTTAGTAAATATGTAAAGAAAAGTTGAGATAGAAGCCTTACAAACTTGAACAGAAGTTCAATACCAAATAGCCCACAAAGAACTGACAATTCTGGTGGAACAGGCCTTTTACTGGGAACGGAGGAACCTTACCCCTAACACCATAGGCCTGAGAAATGAGCCAACGAATCCACCTAGAAAAAGCGTAGAAACCGCCTGACACACGTCAGACCCTCTAGCAGAACAAGCAGGGAATCAGACTTTCCAAACAAAGCTGTAGATTTCACATTAAAGCGGTTGTTCACTCTAGGAACAAGAAATTTAAAGCCGATGGCTACAGAATGTTAACTGTGGACAGCCAGCTGTGAACCCTTGCAGCATAACGGTTGGCTGTCCGCCACGGTGCACTGGGAATGGTCCTGGAGCTTTCTGGGACCTGTAACTTACCCCAAAAGGCCGCGACCAGGGGGGTTGGGGGGTTTGAGAACTTCCACTGTTGCGGGCAATCTGAAGTGAGAACAGGCAACGGTCAAAACCATGTATCCCCCACAAAAAACATCCAAAAGTAGAAGGGGAGGTGGGGGTAGGAGACGGAAAAGTGGATTTTACCCTTTTGGGTGAAGTTCTGCTTTAACTCATACAGCTTGAACAGAGTGAAGCCCCTTTCCCTTTAGATGTTTAGGATTAGGACAAAAAGGATGAAAGCACAATGTCCTGATTCAGGTGGATCGAACAAGCTACCTAACGTAGTAAAGAGGACCAAGGCCTCAACACCACCTTAACCTGGTAAAGAACTAGGAAGGGTTCCCTCAGGGAAAACACAGCCAAATCCAAAACCCTGCGGCCAAAGTAATAGCCACCAAAAAGAACACCTTGCACGTATGGAGGAATTTCTTGAGGTGGTTTAAAAGGAGAAGACTGTAAATCAGACATCATCAAAAAGTAAAGGCTTTCTTTAAAAAGTGGTTTTGCACAAAGCAGCCCTGATCCTCCCCTGCTGGGTGCCCCCCGAGAAAGCAGCTTGCAATGGGGGCACCCAAGCAGACTCATTGACAAGCCATGGCTCTGCATGTCCATTCACACAGACAGCTGCAGCTCGGCCCCGCTCCACTCTCTCCTCATTTGCTTGTTGGTGGAGATTGACAGGAGGGGGGAGGAGGAGGAGTCCACTGAGAGCCAGGTATTCTAGCTACTGCATTGCAACTAAGACAGACTTTAAAAGCTTCATTACCCAGCATAACCTCTTCAGGACTTGTACCGACTTGCTGGACAATGCACATTCGTTTTTGATCCATTTGCTCCCTTAACGGCAAATTGTCTAGGTATACCACATTAGCAAACTCTTAAATTAGCAACCACCCCTGAACCAGAGCCAACACCTTGGTAAACATCCTGGAGACCATAAACAGCCCGAAGGGTAGCGTCACAAACGAATAGTGACAATCCTTCATTGCAAAATGCAGAATGCATTGGTGAGGCTAGAAAATCGGGATGCTGGGTAAAGTGGACTCCACCCTGTTTTTTATTTATTTTTTTACTTTCAGAAAACTTGTGGAGACCCAAGTCAAGAATAAGTCAGACGTCTTCGTTTGGCTTAGGAACTGTGAACAGGTTGGAATAAAAGCTGTGAGACCTCGCCTCTCTAGGCATAGGAGCAATAACCCCTTGCAACAGGCTTTCCAGGGTTGCAAAGTAAACCCTACTTTTTTGAGGACCTGAAGATACCCTTGAGCAAGTGGGGACACCCCTTTGTTGAAAACAGGAGGACCTGGGAGTCCAGTCCTTTACCCCAAACTGGTAAGGCGGCTTCGATTTGGAGCCTGAGGCTGCAAAATCTTCCAGGAACTACCAGATAGCAGGATCCTCAAGCTTGATTCTCTGGAATGAAACGTATACTTTTGCCCAAACTTTGAGGGCTTGGCAAACTCCCACTGCACCCATAGCAGGCTGCAAAGCTGCTCCTACCAGAATGGACGATGCCTTAAAGTGGCCCTCTAACCTCTAATCTGTGGCATCTTTAAAGACCAGGACCTTGTCCACAGGGCTTGTCAAGGTTTTATTTAAAAAGGGCATAGCCGGGTCAGCAGCCCGAGAAATCCATTTCCAGAAGAATTATTTCTCAATGCGGTACTGATGAGCAAACCATTTTAGTGGTGACACCCATCAGCATACATCCCTACTAGAAGTAGGTGCACTTGGAAGAACTTGGGAATTTAGGTGGCTGCCATGATCCAAAACCAGTGACTTCAAATCGGAAAGAGGATTCGGAGGTTAGTAAAAGGTTAGTGCCAACCATATCTGCCAGGAAATTTATCATGGTATACTGTGACTGGACTCGGATTCCTCCTAGGAGACTCATCTACAGAGGATTCCTGATCATCAAAGGCTCCCACCACTTCTTCCTCCTCCAAATGAAAAATGAAGTTTGCATCTCAGGCATTCCAAACCAGCAAAAACTGCTGAAAGCTGATCCTGCAGTCCAGATTTGGCCACAGAGAATTCCACCCATGACTCAAAGAAAGCCGAGGGCTATGCCCCTAAACAGTGGAGATACAAGATGAGGGCATGGATTCAGAGTTATTATGACCGCCGTTCGGGGAGCCTTCCAACCTGATAAAAGGTTTGTTCTTCGTCTGTCTGCACAAAGCCATGGCTTCCTGAGGAATAATCAAGCCTGTATACTACTGAGGGATGCGGCCACTCAGCTGAGAGGAATATAATGCTAGGTAGAAATCTTTGGTGGCAGTACCTCCCAAACACTCCAGAGCCCCTGGTACTTGCTGTGCCCATATAAGCGCAATTAGTCGCTGAGGAGGCGGGATGGCACAGATGCAGGCTGGATTCAGTTAAGGCAATTTGGGGCTGAACCCACATGGAGAATATAGGATGCAAAATGGCATTCGCAATAGCGCAATGGCAACATCATAACGTGCTCCATCCTGGGCTGCTCACAATAAATGCTGTCACTGCTGGTATAGCGCCCAATTAAAGTGGTTGTAACCCTTTAAAAAAAAAAAAACATGCTCCTGTCCCTGTGCACGAAATATAGCACAGTGCTTTTGCCATGTCAATTGTCCCTTTCTATGGTGGTACAATACCTGGGCAATCCTGCCTTTTCCTGTCTTCCACACTGTAGACTGACCACGTTTATTGTGACTGCTGATCCACGATAGCATGGTCAGTTTACATGCCTCTGTCATCCAGCTATCTCCTCAGCATCTCTGCATCTCGCCCACTCCCCCTTCCTCTCGCTGCCGTAATATGTGTGAGAGCCGATCTCCACCCCTGCCCCTCTCCTTCTGCCCAAGTAGAGCAATGCTATTGCCCTGAACCTACTCCTCCCCTCCTCTTGTTAACCAGTTCCCACCCAGGCCATTAATAATATTCCTCTCCTACATGTAAAAATCTATATATTTTTTCTAGAAAATTACAAAAAAAAAACACAAACAAACAAAAATAAATAAAAAAAAAAAAAAGAGATTATATATATATATATATATATATATATATATATATATATTTTTGCGAGACGCCCTAGAGAATATAATGGTGGGCAATTTTTTATGTCACGCGGTATTTGTGCAGAGGTTTTTATAAAACAATTTTTGGGGTAAAAATACCACTTTAATTAATTATTTTGCACAAAAACACTATATAAATACCCAATTTTTTGTTAAATTATAAAATAAATGTTACGTCGGGTAAGATACCCAACATGTCACGCTTTATAATTGTGTACACCCGTGAAACAGTGCCAAACTACGGTACCTAAGCAATGCTTTAAAAGCCTATACTGGTTACCAGTTTAGAGTTACACAGGAGGTCTGGTGCTAGAATTATCTCTCTCGCCCTCGCGGCGATATGTGTGATCACCATGTACATGCATGCGTGACTTACATATGCATTCATGTTTACACATAAGGACCGGCGGAGGGGGGCGCTTTAAAAAATGTTTTGATTGAAAACGTATTACACGGTCTAACTTTTTCTTTTGATTAACGTTATTGCTTTCACAAGGGATGAACAATCGACCGACGGATCCTTCCTTTAATCCCTCCTGCGATCTTCCAACGATCCTTCCTGAGGTCCACCGACCACTGACAGATCCTTCCTGCGGTCGCCCAACCGATCCTTTTTAAAATGATCCTTTCCATCTGTTAATTGATCCTTCATTTTTTTTGTGCTACTATTTTTTTGCAATGTTATTTATCCATTTTTACTTTCCATCATCCTGCTCTCTCTGCAGTATCTGTATCTCCCCTCCCTTCCTGTCAATGTGAGCCCCTCCCACTGGAGTCCCTCTGCTTGGGATGAAGACCTGAGAAAACCATGTGACTGCACAGAAGCACTGCTGGCAATAGGTATTTAGAGATTATATTGCCAAGAAAAAAAAATGCCATTACTATTGCCCCATAAGAGAACCTATAATAGGAGTTTATAGTGGAGGTAAGAGGTAAAAACACATAATGCCACTGTCCTATGACCTAAACCTCCACAATTGGGGAACACTGCAGGGGAGGGGGGGGCTGTCACAACTCTACAATATACAGAGGCACTAATCAGGCCAAGAGTGGGGGCACCCTGCCAGTGAAATCACCAGGTATACTGTTCATCGGAAATCGATGCTAGTAGGATCCAGCGCCAGCTTTCCCTTGCAGGTGCGGACAAGATAGAGTCCCCCATGGCCTGGCCTGGATGGAACTCACCTCTGCCCTCGTGGAGGTGTAAGGAACAAGCCAGAAAATGTCTCAAAAGAAGATCTCTTCAAAGAGACTCCGGAAACATGTCACCAGACACCTAGTCTGACCTAGTAGTATTGCTTAAAGTTACTAAACCCAGAACCTGCATTCACTGTATCCGTTTTCCCACAGTACATAGAACTTGGAAATGCAATAGTTTTAAGCGTGTAGGAGGAATTTTCTTTCTCCCCTGATTGTCCTATGAGACTGCAGGACCCCTGTCCCTCTGTCTTGACAGTGCCGATTGCCCCTGTGCCAATTGCATGCACTCTTACCAAGAAAAACTCTAGCAATACACACCAAACTGGGTCTGGTTTGGGGACAGTGTAAGACGGGGAGGATCAGAGAAGACAGGATCAAAAAGCCTTTTTACACAATGCAGAGGATTAACCCCTTAGGTTCCACAGCAAGTATAACAAGGATGCTTTACTGCATATACAGACTGATTTTACTGTTGTGGGTTTAGCAACACTATAATTGCAGCAGAGAGAAGTCGGGTGACCAACCTGGTTGTACCGTTTGACAGAATTGTGTAAATCTAAGGACTACATGGGCAGAAATACAAATCCAATGACAGGTAAAGCAGCTCCCATGAACTTATTTGAACATTTTACCTGGAGTTCATCTTTAAGTAAAACTGATACTACTAGATTTCTCCAATAAAACAAGATCAGAAATATGTCTTGTATGTTGGTGTTAGACAGTCTATCAGGACAGTCTGCTCTGTCATACCTGTCTTGGTGGGGCTGGAAAAGCCAAATCCTTGTGTAGCCACGCTGCCACCAGCGCTGAATGTCCCGGTTGTTTTTTGCTCTCCAAATGATGTGTTGCCAAATCCAAAACTCTTTGCCCCGCTGTTGCCAAAGAGACTGTTTGTATCTGACAGAAGAGCAAGAAATCCAGACTTCAGTATAGAAATGAAGAAAAATGGGATGGTGAAGAACATAAAAGATGGTCAGTTTTGAAATCTCTGATTCAGTCTGAATAAGAGAGGTCGATAACATGCACCTCCATCCCTAAATCAGAAATAAGAAAGGGGGTTTGGGACTTTAAATGAGGCGCATGATAACATGCACCTCCATCCCTAAATCAGAAAGAAAGGGGTTTTGGGGCTTTGAGTGAGGCACAAGACACGTGGTAGGAGAAATGATTAAAAAAAATGGTTATTTGGCACATAAACAAAGCATACCTCAAACATATGATACATGGTTGAACATGAGTATTCTTCATACAGGCAGTTAAAATAAAGTGCAATTTGGTTATCCAAGGATATTCACTGGGCTATTGTGAATGACGACTGCATCCACTTAAAGCGGTTCTAAAGGCTCAAGGTTTTTTACCCTCATTTACTCTATTCATGAAGGTAAAAAACCTTCTCTGTGCAGCAGCAGTTCCAGTCATATTTAAAGGATTTTTTTAAAATGTAGGACTGAATATGAGCTCCAGCACACAGCCTGTGACTGGCAGACACAACTTTGCATGTTCTTGTGTACAGTGAGGAGGGGACAGGGGTGTCCTTTCCCTCCAACCAGGGCTTAGAGCTCTCCACACCAAGTTCTGCACTGTAAGTCTTCGGGTTCCCAGTCTCCTGCTTTTCAGATCTGAGCATTGCAGTGTAAAAGTAGGATTTTTAATAACAGCTTACCTGTAAAATCCTTTTCTTTGAGTACACTGCGGGACACAGAGCCTTAATCATTACATAGTGGGTTGTATGGGTCACCAGAGGCGATTGGACACTGGCACAACCAATGAGAACAAGCTCCCCTCCATATAACCCATCCAATATAGGAAGTACCTTCGTTTTTGTAGCAAAGCAGTAAGTATCCCATAGAAGGGGGGGGGACCTCTGTGTCCCGTGGTGTACTCAAAAAACATTTTTTTTACAGGTAAGCTGTTATTAAAAATCCTAATTTCTTTATCGTACACCACGGGACACATAGCCTTAATCATTATATAGTGGGACGTCCCAGAGCAATGCTCTTTATAAAGGGTAGGAGACACAGATCAATCAAGAAGCCCTAGATCGCTGTCCGCAGCACAGTATGCCCAAAGGCAGAATCCTCATTTCCTCTTACATCTATTTGATAGAATTTGGTAAATGTATGGACTGAGGACTCCCAAGTTGCAGCTTTACAGATCTGAGCCATCGAAGCATGGTGATGCACTGCCCATGAAGCACTTATTGCCCAGGTCAAGTGCGCCTTAACAGGAAAAGGAGAAACCTAATTTCTTAAACCATAAGCTTGAACAATTACTTGTCGAATCCACCTAGCAATGGTGGATTTTGATGCCGGCTGGCCCTTCTTGGGCCAATCTGGCACAATGAATAAAACATCAGTTTTACGTATCTGAGCCGTAGCCTGCAGATAAACTTTTACTGCTCTCACTACATCTAGGGAGTGCAATAACTTTTCCTCCACTGTTCAGGAAAAAAGGAAGGCAAAACAATGTCTTGATTTAAATGAAACGCCAACACCACCTTTGGAAGAAAGGTAGGATGAGGGTGTAGTACAATTTTGTCTTTTTGACAAATTAAATAAGGCTCTTTACAAGAAAGAGCTGCTAACTCGGATACCCTTCTAGCAGAAGAGATAACAATCAGAAAGGCCAATTTCCTGCTTAAAAGAATCAAAGGAATATGGCGGATAGGTTCAAAAGATTGCTTTTGCAGACCTGATAATACCAAGTTCAAATCCCAGGGACACAAGGGCGACTTGACTAGCGAATTTATCCGCAGTACTCCCTGAATGAATGCCCAGGCTAGAGAATGAGATGCCAAAGGCACGGCGGTGTGGTGTGCCTTTTTCCGAATCTGCACACTGGAACTTTGGTAGGAGGTTCTACATCTTCATTTTCATTGATGAATTTATATTTTGAGGACTTTATATACACATTGTTTATTGGGACTCATTTTCCATTTGTTTTCAGCGCTGCACATTGGATTATATGCCCATATATTCACTGATTTGGGTAATGAACCGACCTATAATAACCAAAAATAAGTCAGGCAGAGCACATTTGGTGCCTGTCTGCCTGTGACAGGAGTCGGTGCTATACAGGAAGCATTGGCTTATGCGTCTCTGCTCCCCAGCCCCTTGCTTCCTCTACTTCTCGTTTCATTCACAACAATGTTCTGAGGTAAAGGGTTGGGAACCCAAGATCTGGGCTTGCCAAACCACCATCACAGAGCAGGAGGTCGCAGGCCACATCTGGAGGCTCCGCGGGCCACTGGTTGGGCACACCTGTATTCGAAGATAGTGAAGGGTTGATTGAAGAATCCAAATTATATTAATAAATTATTTAAGCGAAGAGTTCCTTCTCCTGAAAGGGAAACAGATCCTCCACTTTGGGAAACTAGCAAAAAACGAAGGACTGACCAAGAGGGATGGTAGGGCTATGGGGGGGTGGCCAGGAGGCATGTCCTCAAAGCTTTGCCAGGGTCTCGTTACCTGAAGGTGCAAACCTTTAACCCAGAGTCAATAAGGATCTAAAGCCTGTGTCCTGTACGGTTAAGATAATAAGGTAAGCTTTCCAATGCTCGGCCCACATGGCCTAATCACAAAAGTGACTCTTCAGAGATATTCACATGGGGCTGTGCCACAGCTCTGGACCCAGAAACAGTTTTAATGAATAACAAACACAATGCACTCTGGTCTGAAAAGTGCTCCAATGCAAAGCCCAGTGCCTGAAGGTCACATTCCATACAAACCCACAATCAGTGAGGCCAGTTGACCCAGGTGCAGCCTTCAAAGCTAGTGCTGTGGAAAAGCCGATCCTGATAGCTGAAGATAGAGACAAGCTTAAGCAGGTAGTAGAGGAATCTTTAATGAAGGGGGGGGGGGGGGGACTGTTGGATTCCTGGGAGTGGGGGGCTGGCAGAGTTTCTTTCAGTTTTTTTGTTTGTCAATGTCCAAGTCCTCCTGTAGGGAGCAACGTAACCCAACATTTTATAAAGTCCTGTCTCTTTCGATGAAAGAAGAAAAAGTGACTTGTAAACAAACCAAATTACCACCGCGCCACAACACCCCCTCAATAAAACTGCCCTGAAGCCCAGAGAAAAGAATGCACTCCAGCCCATTGCAAGAGTACATTCTTGCGGGATTTCATGCTCCCAGCTTTGCCAGCAGGCAGGGGGCTGGAAAAAAAGCAGGCCTTCCATTTTCCATTAAAGGTCTGCTTGAGTAAATAAGTCACGGGGGGGAGGGGGTGAGCGGTGGCGATGTGGCACATTCGCTGGTGGGCATGGCAAAATTTGAAAAGTAGGAGGGTCTTCAAGAGGCATTGTCAAAACGGAACCAGGAGTGTGTAATGCACAGAATGGTAGAGTTCAGGAGTGCATTACGCACGTAGTGTAGTGTTCAGGAGCGTGCTACACAGAGTGCAGGATTCAAGAATGCATTATGCTCAGGGTGGCAGGGTTCCAGAGTGCACACCACTGGCAGGATAAAGGAGTGCATTAAGTTAAGAAGTTCCTTGCACACAAAGCGCAGGGCTCAGGAGTGTGTATCAGACAGGCCAGCTTACAACCAGAAATACATCTTCCCAAATCCTCACCAGACCCCCACTTCAGAGCTTTACCCCCCCCCCCCCCCGGCCCATTTCCCAATTATAAAATCCTAACTGCTGCATAACATCCTTTTGACCACTGAACTCTGAATGCTGTGCTCCCCCTATCAAGTAAAAATGTTCCCCAGGCCAGTAAAAAGCTTTTCCCCACAGAAAACAACATCTACCATTCAACTCTGTAAAACCCCTGTCCACAGATCACCTTTGCACCTCCCATTCACAGTTCACCTCTACACCCCCAATCCGCAGCTCACCTCCACACCTCCCATCCACTGCTCAACCTACCCCCCCCCCCCCAATAGCTCACCTTTGCACCCGTGTGCAGCTCCCCACCAAACACCCCCACCTCATATTCTGCAGGTAGCATTCTTCCACAGCTTTTCTCTGCAACCCAGGGGTTGACAAATTTGCTTGGAATCTAGGAGCCAGGTAAAAAAGTTAGGAGCCAGAAAACACGCCCCGTCCCGACGAGCTTGCACGCAGAAGCGAGCACATACGTGAGCAGCGCCCGCATATGTAAACGGTGTTCAAACCACACGTGAGGTATCGCTGCGATTGGTAGAGCGAGAGCAATAATTCTAGCCCTAGACCTCCTCTGTAACTCAAAACATGCAACCTGTAGATTTTTTTTAAACGTCGCCTATGAAGATTTTAAAGGGTAAAAGTTTGTCGGCATTCCACGAGCGGACGCAATTTTGAAGCGTGACATGCTGGGTATGAATTTACTCGGCGTAACATTATCTTTCATAATATAAAAAAAAATGGGGATAACTTTACTGGTGTCTTATTTTTTAATGAAAAAAAGTGTAATTTTTTCACAAAAAAGTGCGCTTGTAAGACCGCTGCGCAAATACGGCGTGACAGAAAGTATTGCAACGATCGCCATTTTATTCTCTAGGGTGTTAGGATAAAAAATATATATAATGTTTGGGGGTTCTAATTAGAGGGAAGAAGATGGTAGTGAAAATAGTGAAAAACAACATTAGAATTGCTGTTTAACTTGTAATGTTTAACTTGTAATACCAACGGCCACCACCAGATGGCGCCAGCTCACATCTGGTGGTAATAACTTGTAATACCAACGGCTCACCACCAGATTGCCCCCTTCCAATTCAAGTCGCCAGGACCCTATTTCTAGTCGCCATGGCGACCTGGCGCCCGGGATTTGTCGAGCCCTGCTGCAACCTCATACACTCCCCCAATCCCCCAACAGCTATGCTCTGCAGCCTTTTTCCACAATCCCTTACCTCTGCATTCGCCATCTACATTTCACTTACATAGTTAGTCTGGTTGGAAAAAACACAAGTCCATCTAGTTCAACCAATAAAGGGGGAAAAACTGAAATGAAAGATTATACAATCCTATACTCCAGAGGAATGCAAAAAGCCCCAGCAAAGCATGAACCAATTTGCTACAGCAGTAGAAAAAAATCTTCCTGATCCCTCAAAAGGCAATTGGATATTCCCTGGATCAACTTTACATATAAATGTTAGTATACATTTATATTATGTACATTTAGGTAACAATCCAGGCCTTTTTTAAAGCGATCTACTGAGCTAGGCGGAACCAGCTCTTGAGGGAGTCTATTCCACATCCGTTACTGTGAAGAGACCTTTCTGTATTTGGCGATTAAAACTCTTTTCCTCCAGATGTAAAGAGTGCCCCCTTGTCCTCTGATGACCTTAACCACTTCAGCCCCAGGATTTACCCCCTTAACCACTTACCCCCCGGACCATATTGCTGCCCAAAGACCAGAGTACTTTTTGCGATTCGGGACTGCGTCGCTTTAACAGACAATTGCGCGGTCGTGCGACGTGGCTCCCAAACAAAATTGGCGTCCTTTTTTTCCCACAAATAGAGCTTTCTTTTGGTGGTATTTAATCACCTCTGCGGTTTTTAGTTTTTGCGCTATAAACAAAAATAGAGCGACAATTTTGAAAAAAATGAATATTGTTTACTTTTTGCTATAATAAATATCCCCCAAAAATATATAAAAAAACATTTTTTTTCCTCAGTTTAGGCCGATACGTTTTCTTCTACATATTTTTCGTAAAAAAAAAATCGCAATAGGCGTTTATTGATTGGTTTGCGCAAAAGTTATAGCGTTTACAAAATAGGGGGTATTTTTATGTCATTTTTATTATATTTTTTTACTAGTAATGGCGGCGATCAGCGATTTTTTTTCCCGGTACTGCGACATTATGGCGGACACTTCGGACACTTGACACATTTTTGGGACCATTGGCATTTTTATAGCGATCAGTGCTATAAAAATGCATTGGATTACTATAAAAATGCCACTGGCAGTGAAGGGGTTAACACTAGGGGGCGGGGAAGGGGTTAAGTATGCCTGGGTGTGTTCTTACTGTGGGGGGGGGGGGTGGCCTCACTAGGGGAAACACTGATCCTCGGTTCATACATTGTATGAACCGAAGATCAGCATTTCCCCTGCTGACAGGACCGGGAGCTGTGTGTTTACACACAGCTCCCGGTCCCCGCTCTGTACCGAGCGATCGCGTGTGCCCGGCGGGGGGGGGCGCGCGCGCCTCTAGTGGGGGCTGGGAGAGAGGACGTCATATTACGTGCTCTCGCCCAGCAGAGCCACCTTGTGGACGTATAATGATGGTGCGCCGTCGGCAAGTGGTTAATGACCAGGCAATTTTTTGCAATACAGCACTGCGTCGCTTTAATTGACAATTGCGTGGTTGTGCGACATTGTAACCGATATTCTTTTTTTCCCCCCACAAATAGAGGGGGGGGGGGGGGTAGCAGCTGCATCATTTGGGAACATGTTATATGTTCTACCCTAAAAACATGTTCCCAAAAGGTGAACTTATCCTCTAAACTCTCCAGTATCTTCCCAGCTATAGAAGGGAAACTAACAAGGTCTGAAATTAAAGACTTTGATCCCTTTTTCTTTTAGCAAGACGGCGCGGCCACGATAGCTACGCTGCATGCCCCCGATGACACGATAGGACGTCCTCCTAGAACGAGAGCAGCACTGTCCCTCCGTCATTTGACAGTGGGTGGACGGCAACCGGTTAAACGATGATAGTGTTCCATAATTTTTATACTTTTGAAAAACGATATTCTTATTATTTGTAGCTTTTCTAACTTTGGCCATGAGCAACATAAGTTTAAAAGGCTAAAAGTAAAACCTATTGCCCATGGGAATATATTTTGCAGTATGTCTTTTTAAATCATTTCCATTCCTGTTCTGTGTTAAATCGATGCCAATATTCCCTCCTAGTCAAAGTCTTGGACAGCACCCCTCACATTTGGAGAATTTTCTCTCTTAAGTGCCGGTTCACACTGTGGCAACACGACTTGGAGCGCGACTTTACAAGGCAACTTGGAGATGACTTGACCGCGACTTGAGCGCTACTTGGAGCGACTTCAAGTCGCCTCCAGCACAGGCGACTGTCAGTGGCCAATCACATAAGCTGCTCTGTGGGAGGGAGGGGTTTGCCTTAGAAAACCATTTTCACTTCCTGGAAAGTTGCTACAGTTAAGGCAGGGGATCCGACTTGGAGGCGACTTCCATTGAAATCAAGTACAAGTCGCCTTCAAGTAGTACAGGAACCTTTTTTGAAGTCGGAGCGACTTCAGTAGTGTACATTAAGACGGCTCTCATTCACTTCCATGTAATTTGTCATGTTGTGCGACTTGGGGTGACACAAGTCACCCCCCAGGCCGCGGTAGTGTGATCCGGCTCTAGAGTTATGTTTTTTTTATCTTTCCAGTATGTGCTTGCTGTTTACAGGTAACATTAAATGAAATCAAGTTATGGTCACTGCTACCCAGATGTTCTTTTATATGAACATTAGTAATAAGCTCTGTATGGTTTGAGATTACCAGGTTCAGCAGCAGAGCATCATTCCTATATGGGGGCCTTTATGAACTGGGACCATAAAATGGTCTTGTAATAGGTTAAAAAATAAAAATGTTGCCCTTTAACTGTACCTGCAGTGCCATTACTCCAGTTAATCTCCGGGTAGCTAAAATTCCCTATTATAATCACTGTCCCATCCCTTTCCATCTGTGCAAGGAGCCAAGTCTCCACCTCCACATTACATTGGGTGACCTCTAACAAACTCCGATGATTACCTTTGTAGTATGCACACCCATGTGCAGTTCCACCTATAATCTTCAGCCTCATCTCACTCTCCTTCAAATAGGTCCTCGTTCACACTCGCTTTGACATTACTTTTTACATAGACAGACACCCCCACCTTTCCTTTTTACCCTGTCTCTCTGAAAGAGAGCATAGCCAGGAATATTAAATAGCCCAGTCATGTGAAGAATGAAGCTAAGAGTCAGCAATACTAATTAAAACAGAGTTCTGTTCATGCGCCAAAGCTTCCAACTCGCCTATTTTGCTTGGCCAACTTATGGCATTGGCGAACAAACACTTTAATCCATTGTCACATTTTGCACACAAATTTAGCATATTTCAGATTTTAGTACAAATAGTACCATTTCCAATGGTTGTTTGTAACATGGGAATCTTATCACCTGCCATAGCCCTCCCCCCATTTTACCCACCAATAGGGACTGACCCTGTCTGCCCTATTATAATATAATTCTCGCCCCCCCCCCTCAATCCTAGTTTAAATACTCCTCCAGCCTTCCCATAAAAAATCTCCCTCAGCACAGCAGAACCCCTTCTATTTAGGTGCAATCCATCCTTAGCATATAGGTTGTACCCCAATGAAAAGGCAACCCAGTGCTTTAGAAACCCAAATCCTTCCTTTCTTACACCAGGTCTTTAGCCATGCATTCAATTCTCTAATCTCCCCCTGTCTTTCCTGTGTTGCACATGGCACAGGAAAGATTTCAGAGAATATCACCTTGGAGGTCCTTTCCTTCAACTTGCAGCCTAGTTCTTTAAATTGATTCTTTAGGAGCCTCCACCTTCCATATATTCTGTCACTAGCTGAATACCCGGCGTTGCCCGGTCTTCCTATCTTAACCTTTTGGGGAGGAAAATCATAGTAATATAAATATACCCATCTTTTATATAAGGGTGTAGGTAAGGGTTAATTTAACTGTCATATATTTTTATTTGGCATATAAGTAATATGTGTACCAGGTATTATTGAAATATCTCCAGGCGTACAGAAGTTATGTGGGAACATACATTTCCAATTGATTTGCATGGGACTTTAAACAAAAACCCCGACCCTCACAAATGGGGGTAGTTAAGGGATAAATTAACTATCCTATAGTTTAAGTGGACATATAAGTAACATGTGACCAAGTGTTATCGAAATATGTACAGCCGTTTGGAAGTTATGAAGTAACATGTATTTCCCATAGAGTTGAATGGGACTTTAAAGGAAAACCCCGACCATGGCAAATGGGGGTGGGAAAGGGTTAAACCACCTATCCTATGTTTGTTGCTGACATATAAGTAACATGTGTGCCAAGTTTCATGTTAATATCTTTAGCCGTTTGGACGTGATGCTGGAACATACATACACACACTTGCGTTTTATATATATAGATTGGTTCCAACATGGACAAAGACAACTGGGTCATGCCCAGCCCCTACCAGTAATTTATCAAACCAGTCCACCACATACTGAACCCTGGCACCAGGTCGAGGCGATCCTGGCGACAAAATATTCAGTCCTTCTAATTACAGAATCCCCCATTACCACCAACTGTCTAGACCTTCCTGCACTACCCACACCCATGCACCTCTACTAGATGGGCTGCTCTCCCGGCTGTTACAGTTAGCATCTACTCCTGCAGCATCATTGGCTCTGACCACTACGTACACCGCCCCCCCCCCCCTGATCTTTTTCCCTCCACCACCTTTTACGGGCTTACCTTAACAAAAAGTATCTCTGCAGTGTCACATTCCGCTCCCTATTAAAGAATGCTGCGGAAGTGACGTTTTTTCACCGCCATCTTGCTACACCCCACACTCCTGGACAGTAAAGATAGAGTGAGAAGGGGGCAAGCGGACATCTTGTTACACCCACCAGAGTTTTAGATTTGAGACTTATTTTCAACACAAAACGGAGCTTATATTATTAAAGGCAGTATTTGGAAATCCTACGGACTGTTTAAATGTTGAAAGCAGCAGCAAACCCGATGACCTTATATGTTTGCTCCTGTGACAAAACACCTCTGATTTTCACATTTAACATCTAAACAGTCCGTCGGATTTAAAAATACTGTATATAAGCATATAAGCTCCGTTTTGTGCTGAAAAGAAGTGTGAAATCTAACACTGCGATGGGTGTAACAAGATGTCCGCTTGCCCCCTTCTCACTCTATCATTACTGTGCAGGAGTGTGGGGTGTAGCAAGATGGCGGCGATGGAACGTGACTTCCGGAGCATTCTGTGATGGGGAGCAGAATGTGACAACACATCTCTCAGCAGCCAGCCATAGAACCTCCTGCAGCTTGTTTATCCACAGAGGGCACACTCATTTGTGGCTCTGCCTTTCTCACTGGTAGCAGCAGTTAGATTATACAGCAGGGGCATCGGAAGCAGCAATAGGTGCATGAGCTGTCAGGAGAGGTAGGCTCTCACTTGTAAACAGAGAGCCGGTCTTTAGTTTTAACAACTGACAGTAGGGTGTAACCAGTGCCAGTGGTGGCAGAATGGAGTTCCACCATGATCTAGCTCAGAAAAAGCCATGGCCATAGCATTATACGCAAACTGATTATCACCCTGGTACAAAAGGCATCTAAAAAGTGGGTTGGATATATGGGGCAGCAAGTGAACATGTTGTCCCTGAAGTTAAGTTGAAAGCAAAAAAAAAAAGGCATGCATAAGGTTTTATGCGACTGACAAGATCCAAACTGTATTGGCTAAATGAATGGATCAGAATTTCCCCAAGACTGCAGCTCTTGTGGGTTGTTTCCTGTCTGCAGTGCTCTGGATCTACCAAAAGTGGTCCAAGGAAAGAAAAAAACTGGTGAACCGGCGGCAGGGTCATCCACAACCAAGGCTTATTGATGCATGTGTGGAGCAAAGGCCAGCCCGTGTACTCAAATTCAATAGAAGAGCAACTGTAGCTCAAATTGCTGAAAAAGTAAATGCTGGTTCTGACAGAAATATGTCAGACCTAACAGTGTGTCGCAGTTTGCTGCATATGGTGGTGCGTAGCCGCAGACTTGTCAGGGTGCCCAATGCCCATGTTGACCCATGTCCACAGCCAAAAGAGCCAACAATGGACACATAAGCATCAAAAGTGGACTACAGAGTAATAAAAAGTAGGTGGCGTGGCCTGATGAATTAAAAAATGGTTTGGAGGAACTCAACAAGGAGATCAAGGTGTTGGCCTCAAGCATCTGAGGGATGTGCTGGAAAAAAGTCAGATTTATGGAGGCTCATCTTGCAACATTTTGAACTTTCTATCTTCAGAGGTCTAGTGGCGTCCATGCCATCGACGGGTTATAGTGGGTGGCCATAATATTATGGCCAATTGGGGTATATGGCCTTACTAATGAGCCCCTGCAGTCTGTGTCCCAATCCCTGGCAATCGGGACTTTAAAAGTTAAGGTTGGCCTGGTCTGCTATTAGTCAAAAAGATTGCCCACTGCATTAAAGACCCAACAAATAGGGTTCGGAGACAGTGGAATCAAGCTCAACATTAGAGGAAAAGTGAGATTTACATACATCTTCTGTCTGTACCTTTGGACCTACACATTTTAAATGTACAGTTTTTACTAAAAAATAACTTTAGCTTATGCGTTTTTATCATATTCTTAGTGTGATTTGCTCAGAGTTGAAACAGGTATAAGTTATTAAACCTGTTTGAAGATTTCTAACAAGGTAAAGTAAGAGCCGGTTCACACACGTGGGCGACTCGGCCAGGTGACCTGAAGACGACTTCCAAGGCGACTTGCAAAATGACTTCTGTATAGAAGTCAATGCAAATCGCCCCGAGTCGCCCCCGAATTCGTACAAGAACCTTTTTCTTAGTCGGAGCGACTTGCGTCGCTCCTATTAGAACGGTTCTATTGACTACAATGGGACGCGACTTGTCAGGCGGCTGTGTCGCCTGACGAGTCGCCCCAGTGTGAACCAGCTCTAAGCATGACCTGCATAAAATCATAACAAGACAATCATAATATAACAAATTTCCATTAAGGCATCGGCCTTTAAACATAAGTGTTAAAGAATACTCACTTGCAGAGCTGGGAGACCCAAAACCAGTGTTGGTGTTGGTGTTAGTGTTGGTGTTGGCTGATCCAAATGGGTTCTTGTTGGCAGCTTCCTGGCTGGGTTTACCACCAAGACCGCTAAAGAAACCACCACCCGTACTATTGCCGCTTGTGCCAAAAAGCCCCCCACCGGTGGCAGGCGCCTGCAAAAAACAAAAATAAATCAATAAGACTGATCAACAGAGAGATCTGTGTTTTAGGCAACTCATCAGCATAGATTAAATCCTCCACTCAATACATATTTTCGGTTTTGGGTGTTGCTTGAGCATCCACAATGTTTTGACTACTGACTAGATCATGTATGAGAATCTCCTATCAGCATCACTGTCTGGGGCTCTCTGGCATATACCAACACCAGCTTACAGCTGGGTACAAGCAGGAACCGACTGAATTTCTATCTGTGTGTAGCCCTTTCTATTTAACAACAGCTGATATTAAAAACGGGCTTCTGTCCAACAGTCCTGCTGGAAAACTGGCATTTCATCAGCTAATGCAGTGCTGATCAGTGTATTCACAGCTGTCAGAATACAATAGCACAGCAAGGGAGATCCCTGCATCCACATTGCTTGGGTGGACGCAGAAATCTATTTTTTTTCCATTCAGCCCACTGTTTGAGCAAAAAAACAAAAAAAAAAAACAGTGGGCACCCAGCTTACTATATATTAAAGCGGGGGTTCACCCTATAAACAAGAATTTTTTTATTTTTTTCTTCTAGCATAAAATCAGGCATTGTAGCGCGAGCTACAGTATGCCTGTCTCGAATTTTTTATCCCCGTACTCACTGTGTAATCGTACATAGACGATTCCGACTGCCCACGGGGAATGGGCGTTCCAATCCAGACGGAAGGTGATTGACGGCCGGCTCTGGCGCGTCACGCTTCTCCGGAAATAGCCGAAATAGGCTTGGCTCTTCACGGCGCCTGCGCATAGCCTGTGCGCAGGCGCCGTGAAGAGCCGGGACCTACTCCGGCTGTCTTCGGGGAGCGTGACGTGCCAGAGCCGGCCGTCAATCATCCTCCCTCTCCATAGGCACACCCATTCCCCGCGGGAGTCGGAATCTATAATGTACCAGTACACTGTGAGTACGGGGAAAAAAAAATTGAGACAGGCATACTGTAGCTCGCGCTACAATGCCTGATTTTATGGTACAATGTTGACACTGAGGGTGAACTACCGCTTTAATATAACATTGATTCAAAATTTAAAATCAACTAGAAATGTATTGTTCAGTCTTTAGCTCCCTGGTTTTGAACTGAAGCTCCTTTGGTGCTTGCCATATGGTCATTGACTATTATTGGCAGTAGTCAGAGAAGGGAGTGCCGATTTTCTAAGAGATGTAAAAGCAGTAGTCTCTACCTTTAAAAAAAAAAGGCGGAAGTCTCTAGAAGTCTCATGTAACATGTTCCCTGTTTGTCTTGTACAGCAGTGTTCAACCCCTGGGCTGTGGTTTGACAGCAATGGAGGGAGGCAGGAGACACAAGCTTCTGTAATGAGTGGGAAAGGATTTGAGCGTTAAGTGCTGTGCCCTGCACATGGATACCAATGCAGAAAGAGAAGAGAGGTGGGCACACAGTGGATGCCAGCATAAAATAGGGGCACATGCTGGCTACCAGTGTAAGGAGGAGGGGGGACACACTGATCACCGGCGCTAAGGGGGGGTAGACACGCTGATCACCGGGTACAAACTGGAGGGGGGGGGGGGGGGGGGACGACGACATGGTGACCGCCAGCGCAAACGGGGGGGGGGGGGGAGATATGGTGACCGCCAGCACAAATGGGGGGGTGGTAGACATGGTGCCTCCGCAGGCACAAAACGGGGGGGGGGGGGGGGGACAAGCTGACCGCCGGTGCAAACGGAGGGGGGGAGGGACGCTGACCGCCGGCGCAAACTGGGGGGGGGGGGGGAGGGAGGTTTGACACGCTGACCGCCGGCGCAAACAGGGGGGGAGGGAGGGAGACACGCTGACCGCCGGCGCAAACGGGGGGGGGGGGAGGTTCTGGAGACACGCTGACCGCCGGCGCAAAGGGGAGGGAGACACGCTGACCGCCGGTGCAAAGGGGAGGGAGACACGCTGACCGCCGGGTACAAACTGGAGGTGGGAACATGGTGACCGCCAGCGCAAATGGGGGGGGGTGGTAGACATGGTGCCTCCTCAGGCACAAAACAGGGGGGGGGACACGCTGACCGCCGGCGCAAACGGGGGGAGGGAGACACGCTGACTGCCGGCGCAAAGGGGGGGGAGGGAGACACGCTGACCCCCGGCGCAAAGGGGGGAGGGAGACACGCTGACCCCCGGCGCAAAGGGGGGAGGGAGACACGCTGACCCCCGGCGCAAAGGGGGGAGAGGGAGACACGCTGACCGCCGACGCAAAGGGGAGGAAGACACGCTGATCACCGGGTACAAACTGGAGGGAGGGAGACACGCTGACGGCCGGCGCAAAGGGGAGGGAGACACGCTGACGGCCGGCGCAAAGGGGAGGGAGACGCGCTGACTGCCGGCGCAAAGGGGAGGGAGACACGCTGACTGCCGGCGCAAAGGGGAAGGAGACACGCTGACTGCCGGCGCAAAGGGGAGGGAGACACGCTGACTGCCGGCGCAAAGGGGAGGGAGGCACGCTCACCACTAATGAAAGGGATACACTGACCACCGATTATGGTACGCACTGACCGCTGGCCACTGCACTCAGCAAGGCTGCAGTCTGACGGTGGCACCATATGTGGTATGTTATACATTACACAGTCCTGACTGTTGCACGTATACTCCACATAATCCTATCTACATAATTGTATAAAAATGCTAAAAAAAAGCAGCTTATTCTCATAGATTCTTTTTTTTACTGTTGGGGCATGGAAACTTTTGGAAAGAATTTACTAGGCCCTGGTCTCTCAAAGTTTAAGAACACTATTCTACAGAATGTCTTCACCACACTTGTCAAATATCTATAGTTTTTGACAGTTCCCTCTATCAATTCTGCAGGCTCTGAAAGTCTTCTGCAGAATTACGTTTGCTGATTATGTGCGGCTCTTTGGCAACATCAGGGGGTCACAACAGAGGTCCCCTAAACCTTGACAACACCTGCTCTAGCTGATTCTTCATACAGGCAACTCGCTAAGATGCTGTGGTCAGCAGGCTGTAAAAACAGATTGGTCGGATATTGGGATGAGATATTTCCACTGGAGTCTCCAAAGCCAATAAAGAACAAAGGAAAGAATAACCCTTGATTTACACCAGCAAAAAAAACTTTAACACCAACCCATTTGAACCTTGGTTCTATAAAAAGGCACCTACACACACACACACACACACAAAACAATAGATACCTGTCCAAAGACACCTGCGTTGTTGCCACTTTGCGATGGGCCAAATACAGATCCAGTGGAATTGGAGCCAAATGCTAGAAAGTAAAAGAAAGAAAAAAAAATGATTGTATTTAAAGATACTCTTTCATTTCACGGCAAGTAAGCTCTTGAAGAGGTTCAAAGCCACAGACATCACTTTCAGGTTTATAAAGACAAATAAGTAATGCAAGCAATGCCCACCTGATGGTTGCGCAAAGCTGAATGCAGAAGATGACGTTGTTGTTGTTGTTGTAGATGAGCTTGCACTGCCGAAAACAGGAGCACTTTGCCCAAATGTGGAGCCCTGGCCAAAAACTGGGGTGCTGCTCTGTCCAAATAGGCCTCCTCCAGAAGTGGATGCATTGTTGCTGCTTGGCGGTTGCGCAAATGAGAATGAACCTGCACTGCTTGTGTTTGCAGTCCCTCCAAACAGGCTACCACCACTACTGGTTGCAGCAGTTGAAGCAGGAGCCTGTCCAAAGGCTGGTTGTGATCCAAAGGCTGATGGTGCAAAGGAGAAGTTGCTAGAAGAGTTAGCTGGGGCTTTCCAAAGCGATGCCGTTTGACCAAATGTAGGCTGTCCAAAGCCTCCACCACCATCTGCTGATCCAAAACCTGATGTGCCAAAGCCAGAAGTAGTAATCCCAGATGTGGTGGTAGATGTATTGCTTGGCTGACCAAACAGAGTACCTGTATTAGGTGCTGGTGCCTGGCCAAAGAGAGAACCAGCTGTTGTAGTAGGTGCAGTTGCTACTGGTGGCTGGCCAAAAGAGGCTGTTGCAGTAGACCCTGGAGATGCAGACGTGACCGGTGTGCTGGTTGGACCCAATGTAGGAGCTGATGTAACCAACACTGGAGTATTAGAAGGAGGTCCCTCAGAGGTGGTGGCTGCAGGAGGAGACAGATGAGTAATTGATGTAGGTGTGGAAGTGATGGGGACATTAAGATTGGCGCTCGCTGTGGTTGAAAAACCGGAAACGGGTGTAGTTGTCTTAGCAACTGTAGGTATGACAGCAGGAACTGTGGCCATTGTTCTTTCAGCCGTTGAAAATGTTGGGGCAGAAGCAGGCTCCTTACTACTCTCTGTTACGGAAGCAAGTAATGCTTGCAGCTGGGGAGGGAGTACTACAGGCTCATTCGGTGGTTTTTCAGGTGCTGGTTGTGTGGCCTCCACAGGTGTGGAGCTGGGTACAGGTGTAGGCAATGAAGCCGAAACTGTTGTTGTAGGAGTCTGAAGTGATGTTGAAGGAGCTATAAAACCACCAAAAGGCAGAGATGATGCAACTTGTGTTGTGGACGAAACTTCAGTTTCAGAAGTTGTGGTGGCTGGTGTTGTAAATGAGAAGTTCTGCTTAATGCTAGTAGAATTAAACCCACCAGCTATCCCGGGGTTTGATAATTTCATATTACCAAACATGGTTGAAGAGCTGCTTATTGATGAAGCTGGTTCTACCGGTTTTGAAGGCTGAAATCCTCCAATGCCTGTCAAGGTAGAACCACCAGAAATTTTTACTGGCTGTATTGATGGAGTGACTTTAGGAGGCTCTGTCTTGGGTACTTCTTCAGCTTGACCAACCCTCAGTCCTGAAAAACTGCCCAAAGTCTCTCCTCCAGTGAAGGTCTGTGCAGCTGCCATGCCTACACCAGTGGATAGTGATGTAGTAAGTGGAGGTGCTTGGGCAGATGTTGATTTAGCACTTGTAGAATCTGAGGGGTTGGCAGTGGAGATACCAGTGGCTGGCTTAGGAGGGCCAAAAGCAAAGTTTGATTCTGTTCCAAGGCCAAACTGGAACTTGTTTCCATTGTTGTTGATAAAAGGGGTTGGCAGGCTAGCATCCTTTACTGAAACAAAAAATACAAAAAAAGTTTACTTGCGTGTGCAATTATAAAAAATGTTTTACTAAATAATAATAAAAAAATTAAAAAGTACACAATAATGGAAACAGATCAGATATTGTAGTGATTCTAAAATATTTTTTTTTTTTTTTTTTTTAATAAAACATTTTATACTTAACTGCTTTGTGCAGCGGTTTTGCACAGAGTAGCCTCAATACTCTTGTTTTGGGTCCCTAGGCAGCGGTTCTGGCTCTTCCCCTCTGCTGAGTGCCCCCTGTAGCAAGCCTCAAGTTGTCCAATTACACACAGAGTGCCCCCCACTCTCTCCTCATTGGCTAGCTGGCTGTGATTAACAGCAGCAAGAGCCAATGGCTTCTGCTGCTGTCTGAGCCAATAAAGGGGTTGTAAAGACAGAAGGTTTTTTATCTTAATACATTCTATGCATTAAGGTAAAAAGCCTTCTCTGTGCAGCAGCCTTCCTAAAACTTATCCGAGGTGCCTCTCTGTCCAACGAAGTCCACGAGTGTCTCAGCCATCCGATATTCTCCTTCCTGATTGGCTCCCGCTCAAAGTCAGCTAGCCAATCAGGGGAAGGAGGGGGCGGACCAGGGTCAGGGCCCCGTGCCTGGATGGACACGAAGCTGTGACTCGGCGGTAGCAAGCTGCTTGCTGTGGGTGCACTGAACAGGAGGGAGGGACCAGGATCACAGAAGAGGGACTCGAGAAACGGAAGATCCGGGCTGCTCTGTGCATCTACTGCGACAGAGCAGGTAAGTATAACATGTTTGTTATTTTTATAGGAAAAAAAAAAAACATGAGACTTTACAATCACTTTAAGGAGAGAGAAACCCGGGAGAGCCGCTGGTTTCATGCACATCGGTGGATCAAGATGGGGCTCGGGTAAGTAAAGTAGATATTTATGCAGCACATACTACACTGAAATCACAATCAGTGTCATCAGCCTAGTTCTGTTCTCCTCTGAGCTAAAACACCGCCCCCATATTATGCAGATAAGACGGGTATGTGCTCTGTAGTCCTAACACACCTCCCATCCTAGGGTAACACCTTTTCATCACAGAGTGGATTCAAGGAACCTTGTTACCCTAGTACAGGAAGTGCGTTACTGTCAGGATCACCAGGTGAAAGTAAAGGGAAACAAAAGCCAGATTAAAAAGAAAATTGAATGCAGCCACTACATTTAAGGACTGGTAATCTGCAATACAATAGGATACATACTGTAAAATCCTTCTCTTGGAGTCTATGAGGAACACAAAGTAATCCACCTTCAGATTACACTGCTGGCTACAGGATTGGACACTGGCAAACAAAAAGCCTGCAGGCCAGCTAAGGGTATCCCATTTTACTACCAGCTTGCCTCAGTAAAGCAGTACCAAGAACAGGATCATAAACAAACAATGGACTCCAATAAAAAGATTATTTTTGGTGAGTACAACAAATCCTGTTTTCTTTCTCGTCTATTGAGGGACACAGGGAGTCTTTCACCTTCCACCTGTGGACTGCACAGACAATTACACACCAACAAGCCCCCCAAAACAACAGAGACCTGTCGGCAGCTTAATGAGCATGTGCTCCAAGCTGGCATCAAGAGAGGTCACAACATCCACCTGGAAGAATTTAGAAAATGTGTGACCAGAAGACCAGGTAGTAGTATTGCTAATCAGAGATCTAGTAGAGTGCAAGACACTACCTGTCAAATGCCTCTGAAAAGCAATCAGAGCATGAATCGCTTTTCAGAGAAGAGACAGTCCTTGCTTCCATTATGAACAAACCCTAGAAAAAACAGTTCTGATTGTACAGGATTAGGGGTCAAGATTAAAAGCAACATACATACACACACACAACAGCCTTTTTAAAAACTTGCAGTACTGTAGACGTACACTTGCACTGCCAAGTACTGCACTGTAGGGGAAGGCAGAGAGGTCAGGATTTAGGAAGATGCCTTCCCCTACTCTATACTTCACTGCCCAGATCAAGCTCCTGCTGCGCCAATGTACAGTTCGGCAGAGGAGTGGGAACTTGGTCTGATCTGACAGCCTTTCTCAACCAGGACTATTCTATGTATCCCACAGCAGGGCCAGCACTAGGGTGAGTACCTTATACCTCGTTTCCACTGAGAAGTACAGTTTGGAACAGTTAAAATGGTCCGGTCTATTCTGCTGAGCGTTTCCACTGCAAATCAGACCGTCGGGGACCATACAGGGTTTAGAAAAAATGCCTAGCGTGTCCACCAATCAGTGGAATGTATTGTAGCTCCGCCCTAACCGAATCTTTCCATTTTCTATAGCCCACATCTGAAGCAGGACCCAGAATGGTGCGGTACGGTTCGGTTTTATGGCACACTTTCATAATGGAAACACCCAAAATAGCGTACTGTACTGAACCGAACTGCTCAGTGGAAACGAGGCATTAGTAAACACTGGAGGTGAAAATGGGAGGCTGAAGGGCCCACTTCAAAACAAACATGTGCTAAGAAGTAGGGCACATGCAAGTACGCATCCTTGAGGTCCACAAAAGCTAGTGGTATCCCAACGTTATTTATGAACTCAAATGAAGACGTTCAAGACGACTCGAAAGGGCACAGTAAAGATCTGCTAATCTCTGCAGAGGTTAAAAGGGATTGTAAAGTCTCGTGTTTTTTAGTTAAAAATAACAAACATGTTATACTTTCCTGCTCTGTGCAGTGGTTTTGCACAGAGCAGCCCTGATCCTCCTTCTTGGGTCCCTCTTCAGTGCTCCTAGACGCTCCCTCCTGCTGAGTGCCCTCACAGCAAGCAGCTTGCTATGGGGGCACCCTAGCTGAGCCACAGCTCCCTGTGTCCATGCAGACAGTGAGCTGCGGCTCAGCCCCCACTCACCTAATTGGCTGACTGATGGCTGTGGGAGCCAATGGCACTGTGCTGCTGTCTCAGCCAATGAGAGTGTCTTGTGCAACATCGCTGGATCTAGATGGACCTCAGGTAAGTATTAGAGAGGCTGAAGCACACAGAAGGCTTTTTATCTTAATGCAAAGAAAGCATTACAATAAAAAAACAATCCCACACCATAATCCCACCCCCCACAAATGATTTGGATCAGTGCACAAAGCAAGGTCCATAAAGACATGGATGAGCGAGTTTGGGGTGGAGGAACTTGATTGGCCTGCACAGAGCCCTGAACTCAAACCAATAGAACATCTTTGGGATGAATTAGAGCGGAGACTGCGAGCCATGCCTTCTTGTCCACATCAGTGCCTGACCTCACAAATGCGCTTCTGGAAGAATGTTCAAACATTCCCATAGACACACTCCTAAACCTTGTGGAGGGCCTTCCCAGAAGAGTTGAAGCCGTCATAGCTACAAAGCGTGGGCCAACTCAATATTGAACCCTACAGACTAAGACTGGAAAGCCATTAAAGTTCACACGCGTGTAAAGACAGGTGTCCCAATACTTTTGACAATATGGTGTAGATAGGAAAGTAGATCATATTTACTTGTTTTAAATGTTTTTACAGTACCTTAGTTACAGTGCCTTGAAAAAGTATTCGTACCCCTTAAAATTTTCCACATTTTGTCTTTACAACCAAAAGTGCAACTGTATTTTAATGGGATTTTATGTGATAGACCAACACAAAGTGGCACATAATTGTGACGTGGAGGGCGAATGATAACAGATTTTCAATTTTTATTACAAATAAATATCTGAAAATTGTGGGATTTCTATTCAACCCCCCTTTACTCTGCTACCCCTAACTAAAATATAGTGGAACCAATTGCCTTCAGAAGCCACCTACTTAGTAAATAGACTCCACCTGTGGGTAATTTAATCTCAGCATAAATAAAGCTGTTCTGTCAAGCCCTCATAGGTTTGTTAGAGAACCTTAGTGAACAAACAGCATCATGAAGACCAAGGGACAGGTCAGGATAAAGTTGTGGAGAAGTTTGAAGTAGGGTTAGGTTAGAAAAATATACCCCAAGCTTTAAACATCTCACAGAGCACGGTTTCTCTCCATCTGACAATGGAAAAAGTATGGCACATCTGCTAACCTACCAAGACATGGCCGCCCACCTAAACTGACAGGCCGGGTAATGAGAGCATTAATCAGAGAAGCAGCCAAGGGGCCCATGGCAACTCTTGAGGAGCTGCAGAGATCCACAGCTCAGGTGGGAGAATATGTCCTCAGGACAACTATTAGGCATGTACTAGAAGCCATGTGGGGACACAGTAAACATGTGGAAGAAGGTGCTCTGAGCAGATGAGACCAAAATTGAACTTTTTGAACTAAAAGCAAAACGCTATGTAGGAGAAAAGCAACACTGCACATCACCCTGAACACACCATCCCCACCGTGAAACATGGTGGTGGCAGTATCATGTTGTGGGGATGCTTTTCTTCAGCAGGGACAGGGGAGCTGGTCAGAGTTGATGGGAAGATCGATGGAACCAAATACAGGGAAATCTTAGAAGAAACCCTGTTTGAGTCTGCAAAAGACTTGAGACCGAGGTCCACTTTCCAGCAGGACAACGACCCTAAACATACAGCCAGAGCTACAATGCAATGGTTTCGATCAAAGCATATTCATGAGTTAGAATGGCGCAGTTAAAGTCCAGACCTAAATCCAATCGAGAATCAGTGGTGAGACTTGAAAATTGCTGTTCACAGGATGCTCCCCGTCCAATCTGACAGAGCTTGAGCTATTTTGCAAAGAAGAATGGGCAAAATGTCACTTTCTAGATGTGCAAAGCTGGTAGTAACATCCCCAAAAAGACTTGCAGCTGTATTTGCAGGGAAAGGAGGTTCTACAAAGTATTGACTCAGGGGGCTTAATACAAATGCACGCCACACTTTTCATATATTTATTTGTAAAAAAAAGTTTTGAAACTCATTTATAATTTTCCTTACACTTCACAATTAGTTGCCACTTTGTGTTGATCTATCACATAAAATACATTTACGTTTTTGGTTGTAACGTTGTAATGTGGAAAATTTCAAGGGGTACGAATACTTTTTCAAGGCACTGTACTTCCTGGTTTCTTGCCTGGGCAGATTATATTTTGCATGGGACATTTAAATGGTGCGTATATATATATATATATATATATATATATATATATATATATATATATACACACATACACACACACATATATATATATATATATATATATATATATATATATATATATATATATATATATATATATATACATACACATACATATACATATAAAAACAAAGTATCAAATAAAAAGAACTATGGTTCAAAAATGATAAAAACAGCGCTGTGTAATAAAGTGATAAATAACCCCAAAAGAGAGGTTTCTATTGAAGATACAGATGTGAAGTGCTGGGTGATCAAAAAATAGGTGGAAGTGCACCCTAAAATCTATTTAAGATTCACCCGTATGCTGTGAGAGTGCCCACTTCTGAAAAATAGGCTTGACGCAGCCTGTAAAGGGGATGTTTAAAACTCACAAGCACTCCTTCAAATGATCCTCAAATTCCTCTGTGACGATCAAACTTGGTGATGTTACATGTAAACAATAAAAACACTAAAATAGTGAAGTACTGCTAACATTAAACCATACACTCTAAGTGGAAAGTAGTTCCCTATGTAAAATGCCCGTACAGGAAAATAAATAAGAATGAACTAAAAGCAAGCCTGTATTCTCTGCTGATGTCTGCTGTCGTCTCCGTCCTATGGACACCAGGGGCCGCACGAGTGCTTCTGACGCTGGCAAACAAGTGGATGGTTTGTAGACTGCAGTAAGGCTTCCGTGTTGCGCTGTTGTAGCCACGCCCTGTAGCGTGGCTACAACAGCGCAACACGGAAGCCTTCCTGCAGTCTACAAACCATCCACTTATTTGCCAGCGTCAGAAGCACTCGTGCGGCCCCTGGTGTCCATAGGACGGAGACGACAGCAGACATCAGCAGAGAATACAGGCTTGCTTTTAGTTCATTCTTATTTATTTTCCTGTACGGGCATTTTACATAGGGAACTACTTTCCACTTAGAGTGTATGGTTTAATGTTAGCAGTACTTCACTATTTTAGTGTTTTTATTGTTTACATGTAACATCACCAAGTTTGATCGTCACAGAGGAATTTGAGGATCATTTGAAGGAGTGCTTGTGAGTTTTAAACATCCCCTTTACAGGCTGCGTCAAGCCTATTTTTCAGAAGTGGGCACTCTCACAGCATACGGGTGAATCTTAAATAGATTTTAGGGTGCACTTCCACCTATTTTTTGATCACCCAGCACTTCACATCTGTATCTTCAATAGAAACCTCTCTTTTGGGGTTATCACTTTATTACACAGCGCTGTTTTTATCATTTTTGAACCATAGTTCTTTTTATTTGATACTTTGTTTTTATACTTTCAATGGGTTTTTCCCATTTTTAAAATAGCTGCTCTTGGCCTTTTATCAATTTTACCACTATTGATAGAATCCACCTCACTTGTTGACACATCTTTTTCTTCACTTGGGATCAGTTGATATTAGATCCCAGGCGCCGGAAGTGCATTTAGGTTCCCTGTTGTCTGGTTTATGCACCTTACTATATACATATACATATAAATATAAATAAAAAAAAAGGAATGTCATATACCGTATTTATCTCCCTATTACGCGCTCCGGCGTATAGCGCGCACCCCTAATGTAGCCCTGACATTCCTGGAAAAAAAATGTTTTATACTTACAGTTTTGGTGTCTTGCAAGGGCGTCCATCGGCGGCCTTGTCCGGTCTCCTTCTGCGGCCATCGTGGTGTCCTCCCGCGCTGTCTCCGAGTCGAATTCCCGCTTCCCGCGTTGTGTTTGAACCACTCCGCCGACATATACCTAGCGCAGTACACTCGGGTATAGTCGGGCAGGCTCGGCTCCTCCCGCATAAAGGACGTGACCGCGAGAGGAGCCGAGCCTGCCCGAGTATACCCGAGTGTACTGCACTCGGTATATGTCCGCGCAGTGGTTCAAACATGGCGCGGGAAGCGGGTATCGGCGTATATCGTGCACCCACGATTTTGCCCTGATTTTAGGGGCAAAAAAGTGCGCGGTATACGCCAATACGGTACATCAAATGTTTCTCTACGTTTGATGTGCATTTGGAACTCATATAACTGACAAAATAGTTCAACATTTTCAGCAGTGGTTGTGTTCTAAGCTTCCTATTTCCAATGCTCTTACAGATCTCACTGTGAATTCACACTTTAAAGGCCAAAACCTAATAACCAATCCCTCAGGCCCCATACACACGGGAGGATTTATCCGCGGATACGGTCCAGCGGACCGTTTCCACGGATAAATCCTCTCGAGGATTTCCGCGGATTTCTATGCGATGGCGTGTACACACCATTGCATTGAAATCCGCGCCGAAATCCTCTGGCGATGACGTGTCGCGCCGTCGCCGCGATTATGACGCGGCGACGTGGTCATATAAGGAATTCCACGCATGCGTCAAATCATTACGACGCATGCGGGGGATCCCTTCGGGCGGATGGATCCGGTGAGTCTGTACAGACCAGCGGATCCATCCGTTGGGATGGACTCCAGCAGATGGATATGTTCTGCATGTCAGCAAATATTCGATCTGCTGGAATCCATCCCAGGGGAGATATATCCGCGGAAAAAGATCCGCTGGCGTGTACACACCATAGGATCTATCCGCTGAAACCCATTTGCTGGGATTTATCTGCGGATGGATTCTATGGTGTGTACGGGGCCTCACTCCTGGGCACACAGCAGACATTACCTACAGTCTGGATAGATGATCGACCCTGGATGAAAACAGCTTGAATCTAGAAACAAACATCTGCCCCTAACAAGTAATCGCTGGCTGTGCGATTAAAACCAGCCTGTCATTGCTTTGTACAGGCTCAGCGACTGCAATTTTGAGCACCCACCTGTACATCCAGCCACTGGAATTTGGCCACAGCTGGAACACTTTTGCCATATGAATGAGACCCTAAATAGTCTTTAGTGTGCAGAACGACCACAAGTTTCATATATATCCAACACAAGTATTTCCTGCAGCTGTCTGTGTCCCTGTCCTCTTCCACAGGTCCATAACTAAAGTGTCATTTAGTATTTTACATTTTTGAGAATACATTAGGCCAGTGGTATATTGCATGTCTTTTTACCAGGAACAGCAGTTGGACAAAACTAAAATCTCTGGTGTGGATATCTTACCAATGGAGTCCAAGAAAAATACAACAGTATGCAATAAAATTCATCAGCAACCTTTTATATTTCACACATTTCTATTTGCTTTTCAATACACCAACAAATGTGTGACAGGAGGGACAATGCAATTTATTAGCTGTGCAATAAAAAATGGATGGGAAGCAGAATAAAAAACAGAAAGCCAGCATGAAATAAACCCAAATATGAAAAACGGTACACACACTATCACTACGGTAATGGAGCATAAAACGTGGATTTTAGAAAAGAGTCAATTACCTTGAGCTATACTTCCTAGACTGGATGACGGAGCAGAAGATGGAGCGCCATTACCCATTGGGAACACACCACTGTAAAGCAGACAGACCACAAATTATGTACCATGCATAAGACACAGTAAAGGATATTTAAAAAATTGGAACAAGGAAATATCAAACCTCTTTATATGCATTTGCACAATATTCAACAAACAATTTGCAGGTTAAAGAGACCTTGTTACCTGACCATTTATTTCAAAACAAAATTTACAAAACGGACCTTTCATAATGTGCTGAATTCATTATCTGTGCTCTGAAGCGCTGCTGATTTTATTGCATTAGTTTTGGGTGGAGGTATATATTCATATATCCATTTGGTCTTTTAGCCCTGGTTCACACTGGTGCAATTTGACATGTCAAATCGGCGGCAATGGCACCGTCCTAAAATCGGTGTGATGCCGCATCTGTGACGCTGCACCGATTTCAAAAAGTACTACCGCGATTTACAGAAACTGCACAGATGTCTCTGTAATCACAGCCGAAATTGGGACCGACAAGCGGGAGTGAAATTGTGCGAATTCATGTGAACTCGCACGGCTTCACTCCCGCAGCCCAGTGTGAACCTGGGCTCAATAACTGTGTTGAATATATTTAAAGTGCTTTTAGCCCAGGTTCACATTGGGCTGCGGGAGTAAAGCCATGCGAGTTCAGCTGAACTCGCACAATTTCACTCCCGATTTTGACCGCGATTACAGAGACATTTGTGCAGACCCGAAATCACAAAAAGTAGTACAGAAACTACTTTTTGAAATCAGTGCAGCGCCGCAGATGCGGTGTCGCTCCGATTAGGACGGTGCCATTGACAGCAATTACCGCCGATTTGACACTTCAAATCGCACCACTGTGAACCAGGGCTGAAGTGAGTTTATTCAAGGCGCAAACCCTTTTTTTAATTCCATCATCAATTTCAGGGGAGGCATATATCACTTGCAACTGGCAGCTTTTTATTTAGGCTTTAAAGCGGAGGTTCACCCGAAAAAAATTATATACCATTACATCCAGCATACTTCCGACATCTACAGTATGCCGTTTCTTTTTTTTGCCGTACATACTGTTTTATTGTTATTTTCCCCCCAGCTTCTGGCTCCCGCACGACTGGGCGTTCCTATCCAGAGGTTAAAAAAAAAAAACTTCCCCTGGCGCATAAGGCGCGTCACCAGTTTTCCGTAACTAGCCGACCTGCGAGTCGGCTCTATATGGCGCATGCACAGTCAGCTCTACACGCCGGGCGCAGGCGCCGTATAGAGTCCTATTAGCATGCTTCTGGTCAGCACAGGGACCAACTGGGTCCTTGTGCCGCTTGTTCTTGTTATGCTCCAGCCTTGCTATACAGGGATTAGAAGAGGCTAGGCAATTTGTGAGTTTTATATCTGCCTAGTGAATAGCAGCAAATTAATACAGTAGTTATTCTGAGCTGAGTAAACGATCACCTAAATACAAAAGTTTTTTTAAAGCGATATTAAACCTAAAAAAACCCCACCCTCTGTTTTCACCTGATGATATGGCCAGTAACACACCTCCTGTACTAAAGTGCCCCCACGCTGGATGAAGGAGCACAGGGGCACATTTGGACAGCAACATTGTCAGTCTGGGTGGAGGGGACTGTACTAGCAGATTTAGATACACTAGCAAATTAAAGCCAGTCACACAGTTACAGCAACAGTTTTTTTTTTCTTTTGGGATAAAGGTTTTACATGAATACATAAAAGCTGATCATTGTAGGCACCCCTGTCAGAGATAAATGGTTTGTCTCAACACTAAATGCTACATCTGCAGGAGAGCTTCAGTTCTTGAAAGACAACAGACTAACTGGCTGGATCACCAGGTGAAAATAAAGGAAAGAAACCATAAAAAAGGGAAACAAATGCAGCTGTGACATCTATGAATTGGTAAGCTGCAATATGTTTGCTTTTGGGTTTAATACTGCTTTAAGCTGGCTATACACTAGTAGATTTTGGATTTGCTTTTAAAAACGAGAAGTAAGGCCAAAGCTCTTTTTACTTAGTTCTGCACACCTGTGACCTAGATCCAGCTGACAGGGGACTGAAGACCACTGTCAGATGGTGTCACAGAACCAGACCAGGCTCTGCAGGGATCCCAATAATATTGTTGCAAAGCACTAATCCCAATGCACTTCCTGTAGAAGTGGCTGTGCGTATAAGTGGGTGCTGAAACGACCACCGACTGGAACTGGGTGAGCATAGCGAGGCATGTGATGGGACGTGTCTGATGAAGGGGTCCTACAAGGCTCCCAAACGTTGCTGCAACAATGCGATTGCTGAATAAAGCTTTGGATCCATTTTTTTTGGAGACCCATGGTGTGCTGGTAACATTTCTCGCCCGCAATATATTGGGATCCACCCAGGTGCCAGACCAATAGCTGGCTCAGCCACTCAGAGCACTGCCGAGAGCCTCAGCCAGCTGATTCTGCCCCCTCCACAGCCTGGTACTCCAGTGTGCACTGGAGGGGCAAGCAGAGCGTCGATGACTGACAGTCACTGCTCCTTGCTCACTGAAGACCAAGAACTGAGCAAACAGCAGTTATGTGATTGCTCGGTTCTTGGTCTTAGAGCCAATGGGGGACAGCTACAGCAGCCAAGTGATTTTGATTGATTTATTTTTTTAATCTAACACTTCTCTTTTAATATTCCGTTTTCAAATGTATTTTTTGATGTTGATCTGACCCCAATAACAATTTAAGAAATACATTAAATCGAACAACATGCTTAACCGCTTCCAGACCACGGCATGTAGATGTACATCGGCAGAATGGCACGTACAGGCACATTGGCTTACCTGTACGTCCCTGCCTTTCCGCGGGTCGGGGGTCCGATCGGGACCCCCCTGCTACATGAGGTGGTCGGATTCCCGCGGGGAGCGATCCGGGACGACGGCGTGGCTATTCGTTTATAGCCGCTCCCTCGCGATCGCTCCCTGGAGCTGAAGAACGGGGAGAGCCGTATGTAAACACGGCTTCCCCGTGCTTCACTGTGGCGGCTGCATCGATCGAGTGATCCCTTTTATAGGGAGACTCAATCGATGACGTCAGTCCTACAGCCACACCCCCCTACAGTTGTAAACACACACTAGGTGAACCCCAACTCCTTCAGCGCCCCCTGTGGTTAACTCCCAAACTGCAACTGTCATTTTCTCAATAAACAATGCAATTTAAATGCATTTTTTGCTGTGAAAATGACAATGGTCCCAAAAATGTGTCAAAATTGTCCGAAGTGTCCGCCATAATGTCGCAGTCACGAAAAAAAACGCTGATCGCCGCCATTAGTAGTAAAAAAATAATAAAAATGAAATAAAACTATCCCCTATTTTGTAAACGCTATAAATTTGGCGCAAACCAACCGATAAACGCTTATTGCGATTTTTTTTTTACCAAAAATAGGTAGAAGAATACGTATCGGCCTAAACTGAGGAAAAAAAATATTTTATATATATATGTTTTTGGGGGATATTTATTATAGCAAAAAGTAAAAAATATTGATTTTTTTTCAAAATTGTCGCTCTATTTTTGTTTATAGCGCAAAAAATAAAAACCGCAGAGGTGATCAAATACCACCAAAAGAAAGCTCTATTTGGGGGGAAAAAAAGGACGCCAATTTTGTTTGGGAGCCACGTCGCACGACCGCGCAATTGTCTGTTAAAGCGACGCAGTGCCGAATTGTAAAAACCCCTTGGGTCATTTAGCAGCATATTGGTCCGGTCCTTAAGTGGTTAAGGCCCCATGCACACTAGCATTTTTTTTTAAGCTCCTAGAAGCGATTAGCATTTTTTTCTGCTCTTAGAAGCTAAATCGTGTTATGCCATTTGTTCATGAGCACTACTTTAGGCCATTAGTATTTTTGGAGATTCAGCATCTAGGAGCAGAATTTTTTTTTTTTTTTTTTTTTTAGAGTTTCATGGAGCATTTTTCCAGAACAAACTTTTTTTTTCCTTTTACTGCATAAATGCTAAAAAATAAATAAAAAAAAAAGCGAATGCTCCTAAAATGCTACTACAAAAAGCTATTACCAGCGTTTTTTTTTTTGCTTAAAAACAAACACTAGTATGCATGGAGCCTAAAACACAAAAATGTATCCAAATTCTACTAGTGTACGACCAGCTTTAGCGCACTTACACTGCATACTTCTTAGAGTCGGTTCACACATAGGCGGCACGACTTCGGGGGCGACTCTGCAAGTCCTCCTGAGGACGACTTCAGAGGCGATTCGCAAAACGACTTCTGTATAGAAGTCAATGCAGATCGCCCCGAGCCGCCCCCGAAATACTACAGGAACCTTTTTTCTAAGTCGGAGCGACTTGCGTTGCTCCTATTAGAACGGTTCCATTGCATTGAATGGGACGCGACACGTCAGGCGGCTGAGCCACCTGTCGTGTCGTCCCAGTGTGAACCGGGTCTTAGGAAGCTATTCAACAGCTTTAGAAAGATTCCTGAGATACATTGTTTCGTTTTTGGGTACCTCATCATTAACCAATGTGGAATGTTCAGGTTGATACAAGGTAACAGGAATGTGGTTAAGTTTTGATACAAGGAACCTGTATTATAGAGGGGCGAGATTTCTCCTCCTAGTAAACTGTTCATTTTGTTTAACAGTTTGGTTGTTATCAGATACTAATAGCCTAGTGTCTGGGCTTGATTGTGTGATTTCCATTTTGCAGTATTATTTAAAAGTGATACTAAACACACATTCTTTAATTTACATAACCCATTCTGTATATGTATTTGGGCGATGACACATTATTGTAATAAAATAAAGAAAATAAAAAAGCTTTTTTCATAAATCGATATACAGCCGTCATGCGACCCAGCTCTTTCCTAGCCCATCTGAAGAGAAACATTGGTGGGAGGAGCTTCTACTACTCTGCCATAGTGTGGGGCTGTGGGCTATCCAGCAGAAGATTCTGCCAATCACATCCTGTGTCGAATGCTTGTATGTGCTTGGAATTACAGGGAGGTGATGCCTCCATCAATCACCATATTATATCATGCCCTCAAATTGTAGAGCTGTTTATTGGGCTTGAAGGAGAAAGGGATGGAGAGGGCTTTTATTTATCTGTGGTGCATGCACTCAAACGTGCGACTCTACAGTCACATGGGCTGCATAGATAAGGAAAAGGAGGAAATTAATAGCCAAGAAGGCAACTGAAAATGGAGAATGCTCAGTAGATGTGGCAACAGCTTGTCTACACAATCTAAGGCTATAGTGGGGACACAGAGAAGGAGGGGGGCCAGGGAACAGCAGGATCAGTTTGTTTTTTGCAGAATACAGAAAATGAATCCCATTGTAACTGAGCTAGTATGAACAGCATGCAATACAGCACCATACTGACAGTTTTAGTGATGTGGGTTTAATGACACTTTAATGAGGCCGAATTTGAAGTGTAATTAGCACTCTACCTGATGAAGAGCCATGAGATTTTAAATTGTTCTGCTTGTTTTATGAAGATGCATGTAATAACTAAAAAGAAATTTCTGAGATAGGCAAGAAACTTTTGGAGTGTGGCGAATCTTTGGAACTGCATACGTTACAATGCCAGTAGACAGCTCTGTCTGGTGTCCTTACCTAGGTCCTGAAAAAGAAAACGCTTTGTTGCCTTGGAGACCAGATGTCAAGCCAGTTGAAGTTGTAGACTGGGCCTCAAATTTTGAACTGGTTTGTCCTAAAAAAAAAACAAAAAAAAAACACATCTGAAGTTAGCTAAAAGTGAACTGAAAGTCAAATAAATTTTGGCTGCTGGGTAGAAGGAAGACCAGCGAATGTCTGAATATCCCCCTGATTAGAAAGAACCCTCAAAAAAACTTCTATTACATCACTTCCAGCTTCAGGTGTCACTTTCCCCGGCTGCAGTAGCTGGGGAAGAAACTAATGAAGCACCATCTCTGTTCCATTAGCTGCAGTGGAAGGCAGGGGAAATATCAGGGGTCTAAGTCTTCATGCATACTACTATAAGCTAAAATAAGAAAAAAAAAAAAGAAAAAAGAAAAAAGAAAAATGCTGGATGAAAAACACTCATAATAGAGTTTTTGTGCCAGCTTTTAGCAGCGGTAGGAGCTTAAAGCTTTTTTTCTGCTGTCAAATCGCTCCCAAAGAGGCTCCTAGAAGCTGAAGCTTCAAAAATGCTTCTAGAATAAAATAGTATGCATGGACAATATTAAAGTTACACCCAAACATTCTCCAGGGTCTCTGCTTTCAGAAAATACACAATGTGTGGGGGCCTTAAAGTGGTTGTTAACCCAATTTCACATATTTACACTATCCGTCTCTATACAGTGCCCCACTGTCTGTTTTCTTAAAAAAAAAAAAAAAATCCTCCTTTACCGTATTTCACGGCGGCTTCTGCCTCTCATGTAACCCGGCTGTGTCTCCTCTCTGCCCGTCTGACAGAAGCAGTGGGCGGGGCCGAAATTTCCCCACCGACGTGAGGAGAGAGGAGACCGGCCAGTCACGTAACCGGCAGGAGCCGCCATGAGATACGGTAAAGGAGGATTTTTTTTTTAAATAAAACACAGACAGCGGGGCACTGTATTGAAAGACAAAATGGATAGTATTGGCATACATTAGTTATTCCTGCAGTAGGCGGGGGATGAGGCGGCACTGTCATGCACAGAGAGGAGGGGGAGTGGACAGGGGAGACAGACACAGGAGAGCAGGCTGCCGACGACAGAGGCATGTAAACAGACCATGGTATCAGGGGCTCAGGAGCCATGATTATCGTGGTCTGTTTACATAGGGGAGGGGAGAAACTGGCAGGATCAGACAGGTTTTTTTAGGTGTTACAGGGATCCAAAAATTACACAGCACAAGCACTGTGCTGTATACAATGCTTTAAAGGAGCAGGATCCATATTTTTAATTTTTTTTGGGGGTTAAACGCTTTAACTAAAATGTGTATTTTAACTTGTGTGCATAAAAACAAAAAAAAAAATAACTTCTAACTTTGGCAGAAAAAAGTGTTAAAGAAAGTGATTCCATTAACTCACCCGTTTTGTTGGTTGCCAACCCAGATCCTGTTTGTGCAATTACATTGCTGGTAGGAGCTGAAGCAGATGGGGTCTTGAATCCACTGGGTGGCTGCAACTGAGCCTGTAAAAAAAGAACAAAAGATAAAAACAGATGTACAAAAAGGAGTATGAAATAAAACTAGTTTATGGGCAAAACTACAACTAGTACTTATTTTAAAGTGTTACTAAACCCACAACAGTAAAACCTGTCTGTATATGCAGCATAGCATGCTTGTTATACTCACTGTGGAACTGTGGTTAATCCTCTGCATTGTTTAACCACTTCAATACAGGGCTTTAAAACCCACCTCCATACCAGGCCTATTCTGGCACTGCTCTCCTACATGTACAAATCATCATTCTTTTGCTAGAAATTTACTCAGAACCCCCAAACATTATATATGATTTTTTTAGCAGACACCCTAGGGAATAAAATGGCGGTCATTGCAACTTTTTATCTTTTTTTGGGAGAAAAAAATGGTTTCATGAATTAAAAAATAACAAAACAGTAAAGTTAGCCCAATTTTTTTGTAAAATATAAAAGATGATGTTACGCCGAGTAAATAGATACCTAACATGTCATGCTTTAAAATTGCGCACACTCAGGGAATGGCGCCAAACTTCATTACTTAAAAATCTTCATAGGCGACGCTTTCATTTTTTTTTACAGGTTACCAGTTTAGAGTTACAGAGGAGGTCTAGTGCTAGAATTGTTGCACATGCTCTAACGCACGCGGCGACACCTCACATGTGTGGTTTGAACTTCGTTTACATACGTGGGCGGGACTTGCGTACGTCCTGCCGCCTATAAGAACGATCAAGCGGCGGAACAGCCGCTATGATCGTTCTTATTGTGCGCAGGATCGCCGCTGGAACAAAATGATATCTGAATGATGCCTCTAGGTGCAGGCATCATTCAGATATCACCGCAGTAAAGTTTTGGACATCATATGATGGCGTGCGGTATTGAAGTGGTTAAAAAGGCTGTTTTATATTGTATGCATAGATCCTCCCCCTCCTGCATGGTCTATCTGAGAAAGGCCAGCTAACACAGGCAGAGTAGCCGACCTGCATATGCTCAGTTGTGTCTTTTATGCTGGAGAGAATAATCAGAGCTAGCCAGGTCACATGATATTGGCATCACATATGTGGGCGTGTATACGGCTGTAGTGGAAATATCCACCTTCCTGTACTCTCAGCAATAGAGAAACTGTAGTTTATCACTGACCGTGCTATACAGATCAGCCAAAAAGGTATATAGTTGATATATCTTAATGTAAAAAGAAGATTTATAAGCTGTGTGTGTGTGTGTGTGTGGGGGGGGGGGGCAGAAGAACTATTTTCATATTACTGGGTTTAGTAACACTTTAAGTGCATGGTACTGGTGCTATCAGAATGCTGGTTAATATGGGGAGAAGCGAAGGAGGGCGAACTTGCAGCTCAAATGCAAGCCTGGAACATAGTCAAAGGATAACAGTAAATACCATAAAAACAGTAGTGCTTGGTACAAAGGATCACAAAATGTCATAGTTAAACAGTGGGGGGGGGGATTGGGAATGATGTCAGGGAACTGCTATATACTGCTGTACTTGGGCTTGAGGATCCAAAGCTGGCAAAAGGAAGGTAAGGAGAACTGTCAGCTCTCATAAAGCACTAGGCTCCAATGTATGCTGCATCAGAGAACCTATCGATCTGGCTGCAGAACGAAGATAAAGTTCAGGGAGAGCTGTTAAACACAGCCAGCCACAAATCACTGCCCTGTTCCACTGATGAACCAATCTGTAGGATCTCTGATACAGTGTACATGGGGAAACTGTGTCTTTTCACTCTCATCACCTGATGCTTCTAGCCACAGCTTGACAGCAGATCGTTCTCCTTGCCTTTCTTTCCTCAGCCAGCTTTGGATCCACCAGCCCCAGTACATCAGTATATATGAATCGGTTCTCTCAAATCATTCCTGTGCAAGTGTGGTTTTTTTCCCCCCCTGATCACTGTTTAATTGTGAATTTTAGTGATCCTTTGAGCTGGGCCCTACTGTTTTATGGTATGTTTTTTTAATTGCAAAATACAGGCTCCTTTAAGTCTTGCTCATGGGACCATCCCCAAGCAATAAAACTGAATGGCGGGCAACGGAAACAGACAATGCAAATAGGTTCAAAACAAGGGCATCAGGTTCCCAACTTAAAGAGTGGTCAGAAGCAATTCCTGGCAGAAGATGGCATAAGGCAGAGGCCTAAACATCCACCTAATAAAGTTTCACATTCATGTGAACAAGAGACCAGGTAGCAGCCTTGAAAATCTGTGAGATAGACACCTGGTGCTGAAAAGCCCAAGAGGTCTCAACTGAACCCCTGTTGAGTGAGCCTTAACAAAGAGAGGAGGATTCCTATCCCTCAGGATGTAAATCCTAGTAATAATCTGCATAATCCACCTAAAGATGGTGAAATTAGCTTTGTTTGTTAAAAAAAAAAAAAAAATTCTATACCACACGAAAATTGTTCTGTTATTAAAAAAAGAACATTTTGCACTCATGTTCCTTCAGAAACTTTCAGCTGAACTGCTGTGATCGAAAGTTCCGAAGCTTTGTACTAATGTTTAGATTATCGAACGATCACTCTGAACGTGGTTATTTTTGTCATCGTGTGTGCTAGGCTTTAGGAGGAAACCTTAGAGAGAAAGGAGACCCAAAGTCTCAAAACCATCTTGTCTTTATGAAGAACAAAGTTTTTTTTTTTACAGGGTAAGGCTGTAATTCCATCACACTGGCATGAAAGTCATGATAAAAAAAAACAAAAAAAAAAAAAACACACGTGAGCAAGGCCGGCCAAGGCAATATCCCTAATGGATACAAAGTGAGGCTTCTGTAGAGCAGACAGGGTCAAACTGAGATCCCAAGGGGGAATGATGTGAGCCACCCCCTGAACAATAGTCCTTACCGGAAAATAAGTGACCAGCGGTCTCTAAAATAGAATGATGGCCAACGCCCAGTCTTGACCGTTCAGGGTTCTCAAAAATCTATTTTTGCTCCTACCCAGATTGGAGAAACGACAGGTTATGTCCCCCAACGTATGTTCTAGGGTGAAACATCCAGGCTTTTTGGCCCAAACCAAAACTAGGACTGCTTCTCAACAGACTGCTGGTGCCGTTCTGAAGACTTATGTAAACCATGACTGTGCTGTAGCTCGACTGAAACCTTATCGGTTGCTCCTAAAGCTGGTTGGTTCACTGCAGCAGGAATAAGCAAATAGCTCCAAGTTCGAGAATGTTGATAGGAAGCGTTAACTGCCTCAAAGACCACATCCCTTATCCAATTTCCCTTCTGTCTGACTTCTGTCATGAAGGTTAAGGGATCCCTTCAGTATTAAAGTGTTTGTTAACCGTCCCCAAAAAAAGAAAACTTAGATTTTGGTCCCTTAAAGCAGATCACATAGCTTGTGCTATGTAATGTGCCCCCCTCTAAACTGTAAATAAAACCCTCTAAACTTACCACTTCCTGATTCTCTAATCAGACCACGATAACCAGGGCAGCTCCGCCCTGATCACCGTGGTCAATATGCCTCCCTCAGTGATAGGCTGCTGTCCCTGTTCTCCTCTGTCCCCCCTCACCCCCTCCCTGACAGCGCCCTCTCTGTGTCTCTGCTCAGCCCCACCCCCCGCCGCTATTTAAAAAAATAGACCTATAATTGTCACTGCCAGCCCATCTATTAGAGGCTGGCATAGTACACTGTGCTAAGCATTTTTTTTTTTTTAAACAAGTGTTGTAAATAGCGATTTTTAGCCGTCTTCAGGCCAGTCACACGACTTGCGGCCGCTTTACAGCTATGAGACGGGGATTCTGCAGAGGAGAGGAGCAGTCACCTGATCTCCACATCTGACATCAGAGGGAGAGCCCCTCCCTCAGAAGCCATCCATCGGAGCTGGAATGCAGCCGCGAGTCATGTGACCGGCCTGAAGACAGCTAAATATCGGTATTAACAACATTTGTTTTTAAAAATGCTTAACACGGTGTGCTATGCCAGCCTCCAATATAGGGGCTGGCATAGATTTTTAAAAATGGGTTCACAAACCCTTTAACAATTTTAAATAATCTCACACTGCAGATATACAGCTATGGGGCTCAAGGCATAGGCAGTGAGCTATTTTTCCCGAGAGAGATTTCAAAACAAAAGGGTAAATCTTTAAGGACTTTGCTTATGCACAGTTAACATTTCTAGATTTTCCTTGAAACACAGCAAATCTTTCAAATCCATTTTAAGTTAAACAGGCTTAGTAATGAAATATGTATATTTAGCTACAGTATACTTCCTTTCAGCTGGAGTGCCCCCAGTCATACGTCACCACCTAAAACCTGACCTGAATTCATCCTAGGACGTGAGGTCAGCAATTTCCAGCCCTTAGGCAACATCTAACCCTGTAATTGCTTCAGCAAATCACAGTTCCTGTATTGCAACATTGACAGGGTCATTTTAGGAAATACCCTGGACCTGCGTACCTCTATTGTTATTAATCTGCCCTTATCTCCTCAAGAAAATACTGAATAAACTGTATACCTGTTTAGCAGGAGCTGATCCTACGGTCACTAGCACCTGGTTGACCACCTGAGCAGCAGACTGTGGAACAGAAGGCCTAAGGGAAAGATGCAAGGCATAGTTACAATGAACATCCATGTTATCCATGATTTCTCAACTCATTACAAGCCCCATACACATTGCCACATTTCTCATAACTGTAAAAACAATTAACTTAAAATGGCCAGAGAAGTTGGATGGAGATCTAGGTAGAGAAACAACATTTTTACGCACTGTAAAAAAAATAATAATCAGAGTCAGCAGTGGATGGATAATTGTAGAGCTGCAGTAGTTGGTACTGAAGTCCCAGTTCCTGAAGTAGAGTAATCCTCGTCCTTTTTGGATACTTGAATCCTAATTATCTGGGACTAAGTAGTCAAGGACTGGTGAGGAGATAAAGTGACCCTGAGTACATTACTCAGGTTCTAGGGACACAATGGGGGTCATTTACTAAAGGTAAATCCACTTTGCACTGAAAGTGCACTTGGAAGTGCAATCGCTGTGAATACGAGGGGGACAAGGAAAATAAAACATAATTTTAGCTTGCACATGATTGGATAATAAAACCAGCCGAACTTCCCCTCATTTCAGATCAGCCCCTCAGATTTACAGCGACTGCACTTCAGTGCAATTTCAAGTGTTCTTTGCACTAATACTGCAAAGTGGATTTTCCTTTCGCAAATAACCTCCAGTATCAAACATCCTCTCTGGGTGCATTAGAGACCAGGGAGAAGTCAGTGACTCTTCAGAGGATGGCACCCATAGATCGATGAGTCTCCCTAGCCGCGGCTGCATTGATGAATCATAGGCATAAAGCAATTATGGATAGACGGAAGTGCAGCGGATCAATCGATTGGAAAAAGAGAAAATGGTATGGGATTCCCTTCCAAGCCAGAGGAATCTCCTTGTGCGCTCGCCAACACTATAGTGGATGGTGCTGTGGCGTCAGGGTGGTGATTAAATCAACGCGTTTCGCTGTGTAGTTGCGTAGCTTCGTCTGGACATAGGGTGGATATCAGAGGGCTCCCTTTCAATGTGTCTACAGCTCGGATAGAGCCGTCCCTGTTCTTTCACCTTTAAGGGACCTACTGTGTTATAACATACTGTGACCTTGTTGATGGAAATGTTGACAGTTATGATAGTAAACTTCATGTTAATTTTTTTCCAGTTTCTGGATTACAATGGCTTCAGGGGTGTTTTTTCTCTCATATTTCCGGAAACATATTAGAGTAATTTCTAATATTTTGTTCAAAGGACTATGTTTGCGATGAATTTAAATTAGATAGTCGTATCCAGTCACTATCTGCTGGTTTTTCCATTGCAGACAGATTGGCAGATACAGCTAAAATAAAGCTGGCAAGGTAGAAACATAAACAGAAAAACACACACATAACAGAGAACACTAAATACATCTAGAACCAGAGGTTATTTCAATAGGTATACGTAATCCGGTGGGGAAGCTATTGTATGGTACATCTACATCAGCCATAGATATGCTAATAAATGAAGCATTATTTGTACATGTGATATTCCTAATATTATGGACTGCTAAAAGGGCTACTGTAGTCATTGATTGCTGAATGATCAGAGATCAAAGGATCATCAACGTCACATCAATAGGAGAGAAGGAAGGAAATATCAAGTGAGGACTATAAGGGAGGGAGAGTATTCATTCACCATGGGTTATAGTCATACCTGCAGGTGATTGGACACTGGCAAAGCTTCAGAGGACACATCCTCAAATTTTGGAGCAAGCAATGGAAGGAAGAGTGTGATCCTAGCTGTACTCCCAAGATATTGAATTTACAGGCAAGCTAAATTCCTCCAACCTAATTACACACTACAGGACAGAGGCATAGTATAAATAACATGGGACATCCTCAAGCAATAAAAAAGATGGGTGGGTAATAATAAGACAAACGGAACTGAGCCAACAGACCCAACAAGGGCCACCTTGGGAACCCACCCAACAATTATTCCTTTCACCTCTCTGCCCGCGCAAGGCCATGGATTGCTGAAGTTTAACAAAAGTAGGGGTGCAACGGATCAAAAAACTCACGGATCGGATCGATCCTCGGATCAGGAGTCACGGATCGGATCATTTTCAGATCCGATCCGTGGGTGAGGGGTTCAGGTAAGTCTCTCTTGGCCTACTTGCCATAGCGACCGATCCAGATAATGCCCAACTCTGCTACATTTGTGGTGTAAGGAGTAATGGAAACACCTAAAAAAACCAAGTACAGCAAAAGATCTTCAGAGAGATAAAGGAAGCACATCCATCCCTTATAGACACTAGCACAAAACTGTGGCTTAGCCGAGCTGGAAGAATTCATTTTGATAAATGCCGATAGACCTGAAGGTGGTGGCAGCATAACCCAAACAGTCATGAATATAAACTACTCTGTGTCCTGTGAGGTACAAATAAGAAACTGTAGTTTACACATTTATAACATGTTGCTAGAAACCAAATAATTTATAACTTGAAAGTCTTACCCAATCACTGTGGAAATATTTGGACCAGGCCCATTGCTCTTTAATTCTTTAACGTTGACCACCTGGGGTACAGTTTGCAGAGTGGATTCCGTCAGTGAGGCTAAAAATGTGAAAAAAAATCATTTGAAGTGAAACATACAAATTCATGATAGAAAGTCAATAATCATGCAGAAGCATATTACCTGGCACCTGGCAGGAATTTTGTCTTCTCAAAGCTGCTGCAGCAGCTGCTTGTGAAGCCGTAACAGTGGGAGCTCCATGTTTGACAGTCTTGGTAGCCAACATTGTGCTGTCTGCACCCTGTGGGATCACTCTGATGGCTTGTGCAGGGACGGCGGCTGGAAAATGACACATTGAAGCACATTAGGTTAACATTTGAGTATCGAATGCTGACGTTTTGTTTCATACAAATAAAGAGATAGGTGTTGTGTTAATGTAGCGCTACCCCCGGAGGAACCGCTGATTAGATTTAGGACGGCATAATTATGTTACCTCTGTGATGTGTCTAGGGTTGGTGAGGATAATGAGAGCAGTGACGGAATGTCCAGGCAGTTGGTTGACGTTTTCAATGCTTTTATTTCTGGTCTAACACGACCAACAGTCAACTCAAGAAAAATAAACTTTGCAGATTCAGGCTATGGCTAGAAGCAGTCCTGCCTCCAATGATTATGCTTATTTCGTCACCACTCCAGCCGGAGTGGGTATAGTGCCCTTGGACAGATCCCTCTCACAGACCTGGCAGCCAGGGTGTCAATCGGAACCACTGAGAAGGAACAAGTCTCTGCCACAGACTTGGCTCTATTAGATTTTAGGTTAGAAAAAGGGTCTCTGCCACAGGCCCAGTACTCAGGAACATGAAGGTAGAGCGAATCCTCCCAGTCAGTAATTTGGGGGCCACCGACTGACAGTTTGCATCATACAACCTGCCAGTATTCGGTCACCCAGATCCCGATGGTTTTGTCCAAGCCCTATTGGCTCACCTGCCTCCAGGCTCACCTCACACCGACTCCCCACCGAACAGCACAGCCAGCTTGGGATCTTTCTCTCAAAAAGTGTGGGGACCCAGTAAGTCACTGGCGCCCCATTGTAGCTTCAGTTGCTCTAAGCCCTGAGGGCCCAGAGTCAGGAACTCCGTGTGGCACGTGCGCTCCGGCCTGGTAGGCCATATCGCCGGGGCCTGTGATGTGCGCACACCCTAAAGGTGGGTGCCGCACCTGGAACCAAGAACCCTGCGCAAATGGCCTCTGCCACAGAAATACCCTCCCCAGCATGCCCCACGAGGGAAACGCTCCTTTAATTGGCTGCTGGGGAAGATCGGCTCCGCCTGGACCCCTCTGGCGCCACCTGCCATCCAGAGATGGAACTACATCTCTGGAGCACAGAACGACCCACAGGACAGTCCAGGGCTGGCGACAGCCAAAATTTAAACAGATCAACCCCGATGAAAACAAATAACTCTCTCATCCTACTAAATTTAACATAGCACCTGTACTGAAAAGTACACAGGCGCTAATATTAACATTTATGCACTGATAAGTGTCAGAGTAACCTTGTACAGGAAGCTTTCTCTATACATTGACAAATAATGGGCCTCATAACTAGGAGTGCGCATCTTCACTGGTCTCACGATTTGATTACGATTATCAGGTCAACAATTCGATTCCGCGATGCATCACGATTACCGATGTGCTCCCACTTCCGTTTGGGTCGCCTAAGCGGCCTTTCCTCCCTGCAGTCTTCTGGGACACATCACAGGTCCCAGAAGAAGTTCCCTGTACTACCGTCTCTGTGCCGACAGTCAGTTCCCCTGGGCTTCCCTGTTTGCACCTTCCAGTACACTAGGAGTTAACACAGTGGAATGTGCAAACAGGAAGCCGGGGAAATGTCAGCACAGAGTAGGTGTAGAAGCCGATGTAAGTAGAGGAGTACAAACACATTTGTACTCTTACTGCTGTTAACATAACTGTGTTGTAATAAAATGCAGTACAAATCCATTAAGTGCCCACCCGCTGTGTATGCTTTTTAAAATATATGGTGTTTCATACCTCATTTAGCCTGTGTATTTAACTGTATATCCCGCTCATGTGACTGCCTGGCCCGGCCCGCCTCTCTCCCCTCAAGTCTTGCGTCTCTCCTGATGTCAGTGGGAGTTCTCAGCTCTGCCCACCGGCTGTAGCTATCAGATCAGAAGAGAGGCAGGCGGGGCTGACGTCAGGGGAGACTTACTGTATGAGGAGAGAGGCGGGCCGAGCCAGGGAGTCAAATGAGCGGCATATACACTGTATATAAACAGGCTAAATTACCGTATTTATCGGCGTATAACACGCACCCTAACTTTTAGAGGGAAGTTTCAGGAAAAAAAACTTTCCACAGCCCCCTGCGTATAACACGCAGGGACAGTTTATCCTCTATTTTCAGGGTAAAAAAGTGAGTATTATACGCCAATAAATACAGTAGGTATGGAGTTGCATATATTTAAAAAAGCACATACAGCGGTGGGCAGTTAATGGATTTCAACTGCATTTATAAAAAAAAACTGTTATTTTGACAGCCGCGCTCTGAGACGTCACACCCGACATCGATTTTGCCGGTCGCATGTATCGATGCTGCATCAGGGACACCCGAATCGCGATGCATCGATTAAATTCGGCACCCCCACGTATAACTTACATAGGAGGTGCAAGTGTTCCCCAACGCAACTGCATTCTTCCTTTAATTTTGAGGTCTCATGCACACTGGACGTTATAATAACATTATAAAAACACCAGTAGCTTTTCAACGTTTTTAAAATAGTGTATTGTAGCATTAGCATTTTTAAGCATTTTTTTTTTTCAATGGGATCAAAAACTTTAGTGAGATGAGCTTTTGAGCGTATTTTGATGTTAGAGCGTTTTTACAGCAGAAAAACTCCTCTTAGACCCCACTAGTTTTGTTTTTACAGCCAAAAAACGCCCCAGCGAAAAACAGTTGACAACATGGACACATAGGATAACATGCTGGAGAGTTTATTGACTGTAGAAAAAAACATCTGAAGACAAAAACAGCAGCTGTATAAAGTCCAAAAACGTCCAGTGTGCATGAGGCCTTAAACCGGAGTTCCACCCAGAAATGGAACTTCCGCTGATCCAGTTCCTCCTTCCGGTGTCACATTTGGCACCTTTCAGAGGGGAGGTGCGAGTAGATACCTGTCCAATACAGGTATTTTCTCCCACTTCAGGCGAAAGAGCACCGCAGAATCCGCGGCAAACTATGCCATGCCCGCCCCTATTGTCTTCTGGGAGACACCCAGGTCCCAGAAGACAGCAGGGACCATTCAGAACGCGCAGTGCGACTTGCGCAGTAGGTAATCAGGCTGTGAAGTCGTAAGGCTTCACTTCTGGATTCCCTTACTGAAAATGCAGACACCTGCACCCAGAGCCAAGGGATAGGTCGGCTTCAGGTGAGGAAATTGCGGGCTCCCAGGACAGGAAGTGTCCTTATTTTAAAAGTAAGCAGCTGCAGTATTTGTAGCTGCTGACTTTTAAGTAAAAAAAAAAGAAAATATTAGAGGAAACTCCGCTTTATACCTACATAAGGCTCAAGTATGACCATCTGAATACTGTTAATATGGCCGAGAAAGAAAAACTATTGGCCAACTTACAGGCTATGCTATTAAGACCAGTTCACACCACATGTTTTTCAAAAACATATTGTTTCCAATTGCGTAGTTCACACCAGTACGATCAGTTCCAGCTTAAAAAAAAATAAAGTAGAACATGCTGCCCTTTTCCTGCACTGAAATGCAGTAAACGCATCAAAAACACACCGAACCCGAGTGGAAAAAAAAAACACAGGAAAAAATAAGAAATAAAGCATCTGGAATGCATCCAGAAACTCAACAAAAATGCATTGGAACACGCATCAGTGTGTTTTTGTGGTGTGAACCAGCCCTTATAGTAGGATTTCTTAAAACAGTACAATGCACCAGCATCCCCTTATATACAGTACATTAGAAGTGAATGGATAAGCATGAGAAGGTTATGACCACCAAATAAATGTAACAAACTATTTTGCTCATATAGGATTTAAGAAGTTTAATGACTATTTTTGACTCACGGGTGCTTGTAATTGGACCAATTTGAGACTGAGATTTTCCAAATGGAAGTGATGGTGTCCCAAAGCCTGGCTGCACAGATGCGGTACGTGTCACTTGGGCATGGCGCGCAGTTCGGATAGCAGATAGCTCTGGTGGTGGAGTGTCTCGTTTAAATGCCTCGTGTTGTGGAGGTGCTTGCATCTCTTCATTATCTGCTGCCTCAGAAAGAGAAGATGTTGAGCTTACATCATCCAAGTCTTCAAAGTAACTCGGGGCCAGGAATGATGACCGACAAAGGTTGACTAAAAATAGAACACATGAGCAATTATTTATAAATGTATAAATAAAAAAAAGAGATTTTTAATACAGCTTACCTGTAAAATCTTTTTCTTGGAGTACATCACGGGACACAGAGCGGCATTCATTACTATATGGGTTATATGGAGTACCTTCAGGTGTAGACACTGGCAATCTCAAACAGGAAATGCCCCTCCCTATATAACCCCCTCCCATAGGAGGAGTACCTCAGTTTTGTAGCAAGCAGTATGCCTCCCAAAATGGTCCTCAAAAAAGAGGGGTGGGAGCTCTGTGTCCCGTGATGTACTCCAAGAAAAAGATTTTACAGGTAAGCTGTATTAAAAATCTCTTTTTCTTTATCGTACATCACGGGACACAGAGCGGCATTCATTACTATATGGGATGTCCCAAAGCAATGCTTACAATGAGGGGAGGGAGAACATCTCCAAGACAAAAGGATTTAATTTAGAGATATACTCAAATCATAATAAATCCAACTTAGTTGAGAAAAATAAAATTTTTAAATTTAACTCGAACAAGAGGAGCCCCCGGAATCCGAGGGTCTCAAACTGCAGCCTGCAGCACTGCCTGCCCGAAGGCAGTATCAGTATTCCTTCTTACGTCCAACTTGTAGAATTTTGTAAACGTGTGGACAGAAGACCAGGTTGCCGCCTTGCAAACTTGAGCCATAGAGATCTGGTGGTGTGCTGCCCAGGAGGCGCCCATGGCTCTAGTAGAATGAGCCTTTAATGATACTGGAGGAGGCAACCCTTTCAAGCCGTAGGCCTGAGTGATTAATTGCTTAATCCACCTAGAAATGGTGGACTTTGCAGCTGCCTGCCCCTTCTTGGGCCCATCCGGTAGAATGAACAGCACATCTGTCTTCCGGATCTTCTTTGTAGCTTTAAGATAGGCCTTCATGGCCCTGACAATATCCAAGGTATGCAGCAACCCTTCCTTTCTGGAAGTAGGTTTAGGGAAGAAGGATGGTAATACCAAATCCTGGTTCAAATGAAAACTGGATATGACCTTCGGAAGGAAGGAAGGATGAGGGCGGAGAACGACCCTGTCCTTATGAAAAACAAGATATGGTTCCTTACAGGATAAGGCTGCCAGCTCCGAAACTCTTCTTGCGGAAACTATGGCAACCAAAAATACTAACTTCCTTGTCAGTAGAACCAAAGGAATATCAGCCAACGGCTCAAACGGTTGTTTCTGTAAACTTGACAGAACAAGATTTAAATCCCACGGACAAAGCGGGGATTTAACTGGAGGTCTAATACGTAAGACCCCTTGAAGGAAGGTCTTAACCAGCGAGTGGGTGGCCAGCGGCCGCTGAAACCACACTGACAGAGCAGAAATCTGTCCTTTGATTGTGCTTAATGCCAATCCTTTATCCACTCCTAGCTGGAGAAAACTTAATACTCTATCGATGGTAAATTTGCGAGAAAGCCATCGCTTGGACTCACACCAGCCTACATAGGCCTTCCAGACCCTGTAATAAATCACCCTAGAGACCGGTTTCCTGGCTCTGATTAGGGTAGAGATTACTTTCTGAGACAGACCTCTACCCCTGAGAATCAGGGATTCAGCTTCCAGGCCGTCAAATTTAGATGCCGTAAGGCAGGGTGGAGGATCGGACCTTGCGATAGCAGGACTGGCCGTAGAGGAAGAGTCCACGGGTCTCCCACTACCATCCTTAAGATTAGTGAGTACCATGCTCTTCTGGGCCATGCTGGAGCTACCAGGATGACTGGTATGTGCTCCACCCGGATCCTGCGCAGCAGGCGGGGTAGTAACTGGAGCGGGGGAAACGCATAAAGAAGTTTGAACTGATGCCAAGGGCAAACCAACGCATCGGTTCCGCAGGCCATCGGATCCCTTGAGCGGGACATGAACCTGTCTAGTTTCTTGTTGAGTCTCGATGCCATGATATCCACGTCCGGCACTCCCCATCTTTGGCAGAGTGCTTGAAAGACTTGTGGATGCAGAGACCATTCCCCCGGCCATAGAGTCTGGCGGCTTAAGAAGTCCGCCTGAAAGTTGTCCACTCCTGGAATGAATATTGCCGATATGCAGGGCACATGAGCCTCTGCCCATAGAAGAATCAAGCTCACCTCTCTCTGAGCGGCTTGACTCCTGGTTCCCCCTTGGTGATTTATGTATGCCACGGCCGTGGCATTGTCTGATTGAATTCTCACCGGGAACCCCTGCAATTTTGACGTCCAAGCCCTGAGGGCTAGTCGAGCAGCTCTGAGCTCCAAGATGTTGATGGGCAACTGCTTCTCTGGCTTTGCCCAAGTACCTTGGCGAGTGCAACCATCCAAAATTGCTCCCCAGCCCGTCAGGCTGGCGTCTGTGGTCACTATCTTCCAAGCCACTGGGCTGAAAGACTTCCCCTTCAGTAGATTCTGAGGGTCTAACCACCAACACAGACTTTGTCGGACTCTTGATGAGAGCGGCAACGGGATATCCAAGGCCTGTGGCCTTCTGCTCCATGCTGACAGGATGGCTGCCTGTAGGATGCGAGTGTGGCTCTGGGCGTATGGTACCGCCTCGAATGTGGCCACCATCTTGCCTAGTAACCTCATACATAGGCGAATAGTCGGTTCTTTCTTGCTTAGAACCAGTAGGATTAATTCCTTGATGGCTTTTACCTTCCTCAGAGGTAGGAACACTCCTTGTTGTTCTGTGTCTAATCTCATGCCGAGATATTCCAACTGCTTTGTGGGCTGGAAAGCTGACTTTTCTCGATTTAGGACCCAGCCGAACCTCTCGAGGTATTGGACCGTGAGGGCCACTGCTCGCTCCAAGCCAGGAGACGAGTGATCTATGACTAGGAGGTCGTCCAGGTATGCTAGGATCGTGACCCCTTGGATCCTTAGTTTGGCTAGGATTGGAGCTAGGACCTTCGTGAACACCCGGGGGGCCGTAGCCAACCCGAAGGGAAGCGCCACGAATTGGAAGTGACGCGAAGCCACCATGAAGCGTAGATATCTTTGATGTGGCTGATAAATTGGAACATGAAGGTAGGCATCCTTTATGTCTATGGACGCCATGAAGTCGTCCTTCTGGAGTGTGGCAGCTGCTGACCGCACGGATTCCATCCGAAATGAGCGGATCTTTAGATATGCATTTACCATCTTTAGGTCCAAAATTGGCCCGACATCTCCATTGGATTTTGGGATGATGAATAGGTTGGAGTAGAAACCCAGCCCCTGTTCCAGGACTGGTACCTCTACTATTACTTCCTGGGAAAGTAGATGATCTAATGCCGATCTTAATGCGGCTCCCTTTTCCGGATCGTTTGGAATCCTCGACTTCTGGAAATGAGGAGGAGGAAACCTTAGGAAATCTAATTTGTAGCCTGTGGCCACGGAAGACCGTACCCACTCGTCGGGAATGCTGGCTTCCCAAATCTCTGAAAAGAGTCGCAGCCTTCCCCCCACCTTCGTGGGTGGGGGCGCCCCTTCATAAGGTTGGCTTGGGGGCTGGTTTTGCTGGTTTGCGAAACCACTGCCTTTTGCCTCTAACAGCCTGTCCTTGTGATCTGCTGTTGAAGCCGAAGTTTGCTTTTGCAGGAGGCCGTCGATACTGCTTGGCATTAGAGGGCCCCTGCCCAGGGGAATACTGTCGTTTAAACGCAGGTCCCTGAACCTTCTTCTTAGTTGGCAAGAGAGTACTCTTGCCGTTTGAAATGGTCTGAATGTATTTATCTAGGTCTTCTCCGAAGAGTCGTCCTCCATGGAAGGGGAACCCTACCAGGAGCTTCTTGCATGGGGGCTCAGCCTCCCAGCTTTTTAACCATAAGAGTCTTCTCATATGGATAAGGGATAACGATAAACGTGACGCTTGCTGGATAGAATCCTTGATTGCGTCTACCGTAAAACATATGGCCTTAGGGACATCCGAAAATTTTTCTGCCTGCTGGGCCGGAATAAGTTTAAGCATCTGCTTAAATTGATCCGATAATGCTTGAGCGACCCCAATCGCAGCCACAGCTGGCTGTACTACTGCCCCTGCAGTAGTGAAGGAGTTCTTAAGTAGTGCTTCCAAGCGCTTATCAACTGGATCCTTGAACACCTGTATGTTTTCTACAGGGCATGTTAACGATCTGTTAACACATGAGATGGCTGCGTCCACTGCAGGAGTAGCCCATCTTTTGGAAAATTTTTCTTCCATAGGATATAGGACAGAGAACCTTTTAGGTGGTAAGAAGATCTTATCTGGCTTGTTCCAATCTTGGAACAAAATTCCCTCTAATAGAGGATGGATCGGAAACACAGCATTGCTTTGAGGCGCCCTCAGTGAGCCCAAAGCTGAAACCGTCGATACCTGGAGATCTGGTACTGGCAAGTTGAATGCCCTATGGACCAAGTCCGACAATCCTTGAATCCACCAGCTCTCCCTCAGGGAGACTGCCCCAGACTCCTCTGTATCCGGGTCTTCGATCCCTGAACCTACTTGGTCCTTGTCCAAGAGGTCGTCCAATTCCCCTGAGGAAAGGACCTCCTCTTCTGAGGGTCCGCGCTCGGGCGACGGAGATCTATTCCGCTTACTGCCCCGCATAGCTGCGGCTATCATTTTTCCCATGCTTTTCTGCATCTCTTTTAAAGAGGTGAGTAATACCTCCTCCGTGACCATCTTAGGGTTGGACTGACCCGCGTCAGCTCCAGCCCCAGATCCCGATGGCCCCAAGGCTCCCTGTAGGGAAAACAGCGGCATAGCTTTGTCTGAGACCTCAGACTGGATGCCATGGTACAATACCGAGGTACACCTGCTACCTATTGGTATTTGGAACTATAAAAGTTAATTGTCCAAACACCTGTTTGGGGGATAAAAAAAATGCTTCCTCTCCCCTAGATGACTTTTTTTTTTTTTTTTTTTTTTCGTTTTTGTTTCAAATCCAGGAAAGAAAAAACATTCTGTCCCCCTGAGTAGTATTGCAAAGAAAAACTATGAGATGGAAAAGAAACAGCCTATTTCTAGGCTTGAAAAAACAGTCCTCTGAAGACTGCAATATCCTTTCTGGCCACTGTGTGTCCTCGGCGCCCCGTGCTGCCGCTCTGGTCTTTCTCCTCAGTTCCAAAGTATTGAATGGAACAAACAAGGAAGGGCCGCCCCTTCCTTTAAGCCACTGACCCGCCCTTCCCCCCCAGCAATCTCAAACAGGAAATGCCCCTCCCGACAGGGGGAGGGGGGGGATTTTGGGAGGAAGGGACCTCTCTGTTCCAGCAAACTGCAGCCTGCAGCCTGGAACCATGAGGAGGTCAGCGTTTTGCCTGCTTGCAGGCTCTGAGGAGGAAGACTGAATGGAGCATCGCCTGGAGGCCTGCAGGTAAGCAAAGCTCTCTGACACACACATATATTTTTATATAACACAGGCCCCACTCAATGCTTTTCCAACACTACAAGGGAGGTCACATCTTATGGGGAATAATACATAGAGAGCCATCCTATCTTTATGATATGTGACTAGTTTGCCAGATGCAGTGCATAACTTTAGGCATGTCCCCTGTGACCCCCCAGAAAAAAACCTGCTAAGAACCAAGTTCCGCAAGTTTTCCCCTCACTTACCTGCTCCATGCCGCAGGACTTTGCCAAGCAAGAGGCCCAATCTTCCCCCATCTCGGTGGGGATGTCTAGACCTTCAGGCCCTGGGTTCCTATGAAGGATCCACTGTCCTGGGCCCATATAGCACCCTGGCAACAGAAAACTTTAGGTACCCAAAGGTTTCTAAGTTCTGGGCCCAGGGTCCAGCTCTCTAAAAAGAAAAGCATTATGGGCTATACCCCAAGGGTTTGGGGTCCGGTTACTGACCACTTTAGCGCTGAGGCTTTTTTGGACAGAACCGGTAGCTCACCTAATCCCAAGGATGCGGAGGCAAGCTAAACCATGACTAACACCTAAGACACTGGCGTAAAAAAACTGAGGTACTCCTCCTATGGGAGGGGGTTATATAGGGAGGGGCATTTCCTGTTTGAGATTGCCAGTGTCTACACCTGAAGGTACTCCATATAACCCATATAGTAATGAATGCCGCTCTGTGTCCCGTGATGTACGATAAAGAAATATTGGCATTTTGCATGCCATCCAGACTGTTAATTCATAAACATACAATTTGTATTGACATTTTTAAATGATAGGTGATCATAGAAACCACTTTAGTATAGTATTCTCATTTTCCAACATGTTTTGAGACACTCTTCTATATGAAACAAAGAAGGTAAGAAGAACCCAAGAAATCGCTGAACATTGATAATAAAAAAACACTTTGCACTAGGGGAACGCCCGCCCACTACCATGCAGCAGGTCCAAGGACATCCTGCTTGACAATATCACAGATGCCACTCTTTAAAGATATACAAGCCATTCTACTAAAAGAAGGTCGCAGGCTGGGGTAAGATATAAAGTCCAAAGTTGTGCAAATTGCATGGATTAATGCCCATAGATTATAATGCTGTCTCTCTCAGTTATCAAAGAATCAGACATTCATAAGCATTTAAAAAAAAAAAAGAAGAATTTTCGTAAAAAAAAAATTGCTTATAGTAGTCTTTCATATGAAACACTGCTCACGAGTCTGGTACGCAATGTCTACAGGTAGTTCGGTAAAGCTGGTCAAACATTTTTCAGCATGCCTGATTTTGATCAATCTTTAATTCCTATTGGAAGAGGGAACAATCTTTCCATTTCAGTAGACAAGATGTTTGAAAGCAGCCAACTTGGAGGGAAAGGCCCATAATCCTATCTGAGCTGCAAGCCTGTCATACCTAAAAGAGGAAGTAAGCCCTGATGGGTTTTACTTCCTCTGTTTCCCTGCAAACGTAAAGCATAATGGACTACTATGCATCGCATAGTAGCTCATTATGTGTCATTTACCTGAAACCGAAGCCTGCGATGTACCCGCTGGCTGGAAGCGTCCATCTTCAGCCCACTTCCTTCGGAGGCCGGGGACTCTGGCTCTGTGACTGGCCAGAGTCATGCGACGCCACTTCTGCACATGCCTGCGGGAGCTGCCAGTCATGGCATGGCCCCATCTAGAAACGGCACAGCGTGCCCTTTCCAAAGTGCGCATGCGCCGAATACATTGGCGCATGCGCAGAAGAAATCATTGTACGGGAAGTATCTCCTAAACTGTGTAGGTTTAGGACAGATGTCCAGTATCTACAGGTAAGCCTTAATCTAGGCTTACCTGTAGGTGAAAGTGGTTGTACAGGGTGTACAACCACCTTTAAGGTGGCCATGGACCAAATCGAGCATCTTTGAGAAGTCTGCAGAATAATCAAGACACTATGAATGGCTAATCGCAGAAACAAACAAGTGGCCTGGGATGTTTTCTACACACGCTCTACTGACATATAGAGATCTGTAACCATTTACTGATGATATAAAAGAGCCTCTGAGCACAGTGTAATGTTTTCTCTTTGGTGGTTTGTCTTTATTTAGCCACAAACCTTCCTATGCCAAAAAGCAAGTTGTTACCTGGAGCAAGTGATCTAACAACTGGTGGTTTCCTGATGGCCAGAAAATTTCTCAGCTGGTTCAGCTTTAATTTTGATATCTTGGCTGCAAGAAAACACAAAATTCATGCAATAAATATAAAGTACTGAAGTCAAACAAAATAGATTAACAAAGGCAGCCTATGTACTTAGCAAGTCTTCCTTAAAGTATATATAGACTCAGAATCACAGATTATGGAATAATATTTAGTTTGCTGAAGAACTGCGTTACATAAAGGATTGCCTTTTTTATCAGTAAAAGAAGAATGTGGCCTTCTCAATAAAATAGAAGAATGGTGGCATTATTAATTTTCTTTGCAGGAACGATTTGCATTGCATACTAGCTCATTATAAAATATTTACCGCATATACTCGAGTATAAGCCGACCCAAATATAAGCCGAGGCACCTAATTTTACCACAAAAAAATGGGGAAACTTATTGACTCGAGTATAAGCCTAGGGTGTCCATCTGCATGCCTCACTGTCTCCATGACTAGACTTACGTTTAACATGGGAGTATATAGAAGGGGTGCCCAGCTTTGGGAGGGGGGGGGGGGGGAGAAAAGGTGCTCCCTGGCCGTAGGTCCCCTGGACAAAAAACTTTGCACACTTGTAGAGGAAAAGTGGTGCTATATGTGTGCCAAGTTTGTGTTTGGTGAATCGAGTATAAGCCGAGGGGGGCATTTTCAGCACCAAAAAATGTGCTGAAAAACTTGGCTTATACTCGAGTATATACGGTACCTTGCCGTGAAGCCCTCCAGCAGTGTCTGCACACCACTGAGACAGTTCACATCTTCCCGTGTTTCTTCCAGGTTCACAGTCTCTGGCACTGAGTGGTTGCAGCCATGATGACAGGGCTCTGAAGAAACAGCACAGGTAGCCATTCCTTTAGAGCATATGCACCAGTGATTTCACTGGCTGTATGTACAGTAAATATCTACTAAGCAGTGCATGTTTAGGAGATATTTACACTATCTATAGGTAAGCCTTATTTTAGGCTTACTTATAGGTAAAATTCAGTAGTAGAGTTTACTTCCTCTAATATTTACATATTATGAAATGGAACTTCAACTAACACCATGAAAAATATCTATAAATAATTTTGGATAAAAAACAGGAAGAATAAGAACTACGGTCATGTTTTTATTACTGCCAGGAACATTTCACTTAAAAGGGGTTGTAAAGGTAATTTTTTTTCCCAAAGTAGCTTCCTTTACCTTAGTGCAGTCCTCCTTCACTTACCGCAACCTTAGATTTTGCTTTTAAATGTCCTTATTTCTTCTGAGAAATCCTCACTTCCTGTTCTTCTGTCTGTAACTACACACTGTAATGCAAGGCTTTCTCCCTGGTGGGGAGAAAGCCTCTTGAGGGGGGAGGGGGCGAGCAGGAGTGTCAGGACACTCTCTACTTTGCAGATACAGAAAGGAGCTGTGTTAGTGGGCGTCCTGACACTCCTGCTCGCCCCTCAAGAGGCTTTCTCCACACCAAACATATTACTGTGTTTAGTTACAGACAGAAGAACAGGAAGTGAGGATTTCTCAGAAGAAATAAGGACATTTAAAAGCAAAATCGACAATTTTGACAATTAAAGCAACAGCCTGTGTTGCCCTTATACAAATAGGAGCCTGCAAACTAGCACAGGTTCATGGTGTTGTTTTACCTTAAATACTATTCAACCGTACTACAGGGGAGAATAGACCAAACTAGAAGAGTAAATTTTTTCTGAGTGTCAGGTTTTCTGTTGGGAGGACATATGCTTATTGATGCTATGTTTCACAATGAAAAAAACAACACATAAGACAAAGTATGGTACTTACGCTGCACTTTAGGTGAGGGCTGGGGTTTTGCCTCCAAAGCAGTTTTCGACATTGCAATTTGCAGGTTTTTTAGCTCTTCTTCAAATTGTCTGAGAATAGATATATAAATGTGATTTAATGCCAATAATGCGTAAAAAAAAAAAAATCAGTGGTGTCTACAAACAAAAACAAATACCATGGGACACGTTAACTACTTGCCGACCAGCCGCCGCAGTTATACGCTTGGCTGGTCGGCTCCCCTGCGTGAGAGCCCGTAGCTATACATCGGCTCTCGAAGCGACCACTTGTCCCTGACTCTCGTGCCCGGCAGGCGTGATCGCCGCCGGGCACCCGCGATTGCTCGTTACAGAGCGAGGACCGGGAGCTGTGTGTGTAAACACACAGCTCCCGGTCCTGTCAGGGGAGAAATGCCTGACCGTCTGTTCATACAATGTATGAACAGCGATCAGTCATTTCCCCTGGTAAGGCCACCGCCCCCTACAGTTAGAACACACCCAGGGAACATACTTAACCCCTTCCCCGCCCCCTAGTGTTAACCCCTTCCCATGCCAGTACCATTTTTATAGCAATCCAATGCATTTTTATAGCACTGATCGCTATAAAAATGGTCCCAAAAATGCGTCAAATGTGTCCGAAGTGTCCGTCATAATATCGCAGTACCGAAAAAAAAAAAAAAACGCTGATCGCCACCATTACTAGTAAAAAAAAAAAATATTAATAAAAAATTGCATAAAACTACCCCCTATTTTGTAAACGCTATAACTTTTGCGCAAACCAATCAATAAACGTTTATTGCAATTTTTTTTAATGAAAAATATGTAGAAGAATACGTATCGGCCTAAACCGAGGAAAAAAAAATGTTTTTTTTATATATTTTTGGGGGATATTATAGTAAAAAATGTATTTATTTTTCAAAATTGTCGCTCTATTTTTGTTTATAGCGCAAAAACTAAAAACCGCAGAGGTGATCAAATACCACCAAAAGAAAGCTCTATTTGTGGGGAAAAAAAGGACGCCAATTTTGTTTGGGAGCCACGTCGCACGACCGAGCAATTGTCAGTTAAAGCGAGGCAGTGCCAAATCGCAAAAAGTGCTCTGGTCTTTGACCAGCAATATGGTCCGGGGGTTAAGTGGTTAAAGCACAACTGAACTATGGAAGCAGTGTCCACAAAAAGGCAGGCGGGGGGCAAAGGTCTATTCCCCAGTATTGCCTTTGGTCTCCCTGCACCTGCTCTATTCCCCATTGCCGTTTTACAATGCCTTTGTTTTAAGAGTGCGGAGGTGGCCATCTTGCTAGAGGGAGAGATCTGTATTCTCATGTCAGAGCCTCAAGGAAGATCAGTGAGCAGCACAAAAAGTGACATCATCAAATCTTGGTGCAAATCTCCCATGACTAGCAGAAGCACAGCGTCTTAGATCTCACACTGCAGATATACAGATATAAGGCTCAAAGCACAGAGTTCTATAGATACTGACACATACCAGTAAGCAGACTGCCATTTTCAGGAGGAATAGAAGACAAGGGGTAAATCTTTAATGGTACTGCTTAGAACTCTTTCACACCAGCGGACTGATCAGGTCCACCTGTCAGTTTCTTTAGGCAGACCCGAACAGGCCATCCATTGCCCTCTATGGAGCAGCAGATGTAAAACTGACGTGTTTACATCCACCGACATCTGATCCGATTTGCTAGAAACAGACAGATAGGGGACCAGTTCCCCATCCATCTGGTGGATCAGTTGACAGTTGGATGTAAATGGACAGGCGGTCCGTTTAAATCTGACCGCCCATAGAGGAGAGTGGGCTCTGTCTGTCAGCGCTGCACAAGTGGAGTGAACAAGGGCCTCTCAGTTATCTGCCTACTCAGCAGGGATCAGCGGACAGATCCACTGGCAGAGTCTGCCCGTGTGAAAGGACCCTGAGCCCAGGTTTACACATATGCAATGTGGGAACTGAAGCGATTACAGCGCCGGTTCCTGCATCGCATGTCCCCCCCGCAGGCAGTTCACACAGCCCACTGCAAACTGCTGCGGGTGTCAATACAATGTTAATGACACCCCCAGATCAGTTCACAGATTGCAGTGCAAACTGTGGATTTGGACAGTGCGGGGGAAAAAAAAGTCCCTGCACCTTTTTTGCTGCGAATCCAATGTGAGTTCAGCAATACAACTGTATGGCTGAACTTGCATTGCACAGACATTGCATGTGATCGGCACCTGCGGTGCAGGTGCAAATCACATGCAATGTCTGAGATCGCACGAGTGTGACCCGGAGCTTAAATAAAACAAAATTTGTATTCTGGAAAAGATCAACACAAAGTCATGACCTCAACACAAAAGATGCTGTAGTAGTTATTCCTACAAAAAAATCCAAGAAGTATCATTGAACTGAAAAAAGAGAGAGTCTAAAATCCCTCCTAACCCTTGTGCAGGTCTTGTGTGCAGCTACCGGAATGAGGTTCTACCACTTTTAAAAAGGAACAGTCTCCAACTTATAAAAAATTTGCATAAAGGCACAGAAAAATCAAGTATTTTAAATGCTTACTTAAAGCACTCCTTCATTCCATAAATATGTTTTTTCATTGAGACTTTTGGATCAGGTGAGGAGACTTTTTGATTGGTATCCTAGAGCGGTGATTTCTTTCTTTCATTATGTTTTTTCATTGACTTGCAATGTATACCGATCAGCCATAACTTTATGACCATCAGCTATTATTAAGTAGGTCCCCCTCTTGCCGCCAAAACAGCCCTGACTCATTGAGGCATAGACGCCACGTGACCTCTGAAGGTATGCTGTGATATCTGGCACAAAAGCCATCAGTAGCAGATCCTTCAAGTCCTGTAAGTTGCAAGGTGGGTTTTAATAGTTAAGACTTGCTTTCCTAGCACAACACCCAGATGCTTGATTGGATTAAGCTCATGAGATATTGGAGGCCATGTTAACATCTCAAACTTGTTCTTGTGGTCCTCAAACTTTCCCTAAACCATTTTTTTTTCTGTAAGAGGCCAATGGCATCAGGAAACACAATTTCCATGAAGGGGTGTACTTTGTCAGCAAAAATGTTTAGGTCGTATCCTTTACCTAGAAAATGTTGAAAATTCAATAAAATTGAAGTTTTCAAAAAAAAAAAAATGTTTAGGTCGGTGATTTGTACCAAAGAAACAGCCATGTGAATGGCAGAAACCAAGGTTTCCCAGCAGAACATTGCGCAAAACATCGCATTGCCTCCATTGGCTTGCTTTCTTTCCATACTGCATACTGGTGCCGTCTTTTCCCCAGGTAAGCGATGTGTGCACATCCAGCCATTCGCATGATGCAAAAGACACGCAAGTCAGCAGACCAGGCCACCTTTCTCTATTACTCAATAGATGCTCACAGTCAGAGCTTTTTTGAGTGTAAATATGGATCAACACGGGCACGTTGACCAGTCTGCGGTGATGCAGCCCGCACACACAAATTGTGATGCCCATTTTTTCTGCTTTCAACACATCAATTTCAGGGGCAACTTGTTTACTTGCTGCATTATATATCCAGTCGACTTTCAAATGGCATTGTAACCAGATAATAAATGTTATTCTCTGAACTTGTCAGTGATCAGATTATTATGGCTGATCAAAGTAACTCTGAAATTGCTAGCAAATTTCACTGCTTCAGGAAGGGCCATTACCCTAGCATAGCTCCCACAAAGTTTCTGAGTGTCTACTTATTGTTTGTGCTGGCAAAACCCCCCGTAATAACAGCTCCAAGTCTGCTGGGGCTGCTGACATCACATCCAATATGCTGGTACCCAGCAGCAGTCTCATTTACATTTAAAATGTTGTGTATAGACAAGGGAGGGTTTTACAAGTAAATAGAATGCCTAATATAAGTTAAATACATATAGACTGCTTTTGAAAAAAGAAAAAGAAAAAACAATCTGGAAACAGGGTCTATAAATGCAATAGGATCAGATAAATTTCTCAGGCACAGATTAAGTTTGCATTTAATAAAGAATTTGTGTTTGTCAATTATTGTAACTGTAATAAAAATTTGACCACATGTTCGAAGCCATGTTTCCAAAAGCTCCTTCATTCACCCATGAGCCAAGCTACTTGTTGCTCAGCACAGTGGTTTGTGCAAACATATATGGCAATTACCATACCTTTGACCATTGGATGAGTCCATCTGTACAGTCCACTGAGAGGTCTGGTTGTACAGGCCGAGCTCCTGCAATTTGTCTACCTGCTGGTTTAATCGTTGCCTCTGCTGGCTGATGATTTCCTGATGACTAGCCAACGTGTTAAAAAGCGTCTCTCGCTGCGGAACAACAATGCCCCTGTGGAAAGCAAAAAAAGTGTATAAAGGGCCCACATAAATATATATTCTAACATGAAAGTTTCTAGCAGAAAAACAAACAAGCAAAAAAAAAAAACACTATCAAAACAGGTAAGATATTACCAGTAAAAAACAAACAAACAGTGGTATAAGGCCCTGCAAAAACAACAAGGATATGGACAGCCGCACGCCAGTAACTTGAAAAAGACGTGCCCTTTATTGGGTACAGGAAAAAATGCACTACAGGTATCAGCACACAGTGGGATAAACAACTGACGCGTTTCGCATTGAGTGTCAATGCTTAATCATAGCTATGATTAAGCATTGACACTCAATGCGAAACGTGTCAGCTGTTTATCCCACTGTGTGCCGATACCTGTAGTGCATTTTTTCCTGTAGTGCATTTTTTCCTGTACTCAATAAAGGGCACGTCTTTTTCAAGGTACTGGAGTGCGGCTGTCCATATCCTTGTTGTTTTTGCACATCCTGTGCATTGCCAGCACCCATCTGCTTCTGAGTGGACATCAATTACCCTAGTGAGCTCACCTGGAGCGGCAGCTCTCTTACCTGTTAGTGGTATAAGGCCCCTTTCACACGGTCAGATCGTTTAGGTCCGCCTGTCAGCTTCGTCGGCAGACCTGAACGGCCGCTCCATGCAATCCTATGGAGCATCGGTTGTCAGCGGAGACATGTCCACTGACATCCGACCCGATCCGCCAAAATCAGACGTATGGTGATATGTCCCCATCCGTCCATGGCGGATCGGATCGGGTGAGATCTGATGAAAACGGACATGCTGTACGTTATCAGATCTCTCCATTGGAGACAGCGGTGATGCACAAGCCCCATCCCCGCTCAGTGAGCAGAGAGGGACTTGTCATCTGCCGGCTCAGTGGAGATCAGTGGAGAGATCTCCCGCTGAGTCGCCTCGTGTAAAAGAAGCCTTAAAGACAACTTCAGGTAAACACACTATATTAACAGGATCAATTCACACATAAAAGCAGCCCATAGGCAAGTCATTTTGCTTAGTTAAATCCGCTGGTTGAATGAAAAAAAAAATTATTGATTCCCTCATCCACACATGTGAATGGGGGAATCCGCCCCACTGAATTATTGTAGCCTGACAGTAGGGAGACTACCCGCTGTCAAAATACACTAATCAGCACTGACAGTTACAGCTGGTGGTGAGCAGAGAAGATCCAACAGGCTGGTTGTACAGAAGTTGATCAGTAAATCAACTTCTGTACAACCAGCCTGCCCTTACATGGATTGGAATTTGTCTGATCTTTGCTGAACCTGTTGGCCGGGTTTAGGAGACAACTCGTGTTTTCACCCCTATCACCCAGAACATACACACAAACGCAAGCGCACATACGTGTATGTAAAGAAAATTTTTCACCAAATGTGTGAGGTATCGTCATAAACTGCAGTGTGAGAGCAATAAATCTTGGCTTGTATCTTATGGTAATTATAAACTCATAGGCCAAGATTCACAAAGCACTTACGCCGACGTATATCAAGTTACGCCGACGTAAGTGCAAATGTGCGCCGTTATATCTGTGCGCAAGACCCACAAACAGAGATGCTCCTAAAAATAGGCTTCACCCTGCAGACGTAACTTGCTTACGCCGGCGTAGAGTGGGCGCACATTTAGGCTGGGCGCATAGTGCTGCTCCCATTGATTAGCTATTCAAACATGCAAATGAGGGGAATACGGCGATTCACGAACCTGTGTGCGCCCGACGCAGGCTACGAGAGGTGCGCGTAAGTTGTACGTCTGGCGTAAAGTTATGCCCCATAAAGGAGGTGCAACCCAGCAGCAGACATGCAAAGGTCTGCACCATGGAACACAAGCCGGCGCATTTTACGTTGGACGTGTGTCTGGCTGGGCGTAGGTTACGTTCACGGCGTACGCAGTGATCCGGCAAATCTTAGGCAGTTGTTCCGTCGTGGTTGTGAGCAGGCGCAGGGGGATGCGTCCACGTTACGGCGCATGCACAGTTCGTTATAAGTACTTGTCTGGCGCTCGGCCCATCATTTACATGGGGTCACGCCTCATTTGCATGAGCCAAGCCCACTTCCACCTACGTCGGCCTGCGCCTTTGATACCCACACCACGCTGGGGCAGCGTTGGGAGCACTGGCTTTCTGAATCCCATGCTTGCCTCTCTGTGCTGCGTCGGCGTAGCATATATGGGTTACTCTACGGCGGCGTAATGTGCGCCGTGCTCTCTGTGCCATAACCTGTAAAGGCTTTTAAAGTGGATGTAAACACTTTATGCTACAGATAAGCCTATAAGGCTTACCTGTAGCTACCCCGGATATCTCCTAAACCTGCACTGTTTAGGAGATATTCCCTGTCCCCTGCATGTTCTGATATCATTGGCACATGTACACTAGAACTGCACGATTCTGGGCAAAATGAGAATCACGATTCTTTTGCTTAGACTAAAGATCACGATTCTCAAAAACTGAATGCCAGAAACCCCCAAATAAATAAATAAACCTGTGATTATATCTGAAAATATGAATGTATAAAAAAAACGTTGATTCTGCTTTTTTTCATAGGAGTTATATGGTCTTTAACATTATAGACATATCACTGGTCTGTTTTTTTATACATCAGAAGCAGTACCGCCAGCAACTACTGGGTGACGCATGGATACACACTACAGTTGTACAGAACTGTGAGTATGAAGCCCACGCATCCATCCAGCGGCGCAGGCTGCTGACGTCGGTTCCGTTATCTGCACCATTTGCGTTCGCTGCTGACGTCGGTTCCGTTATCGGCACCATTTGCGTTCCACGCAGGTTATGTGCAACCGGCGGCGAGATAAGAAAATCGCGTGTCATCCAGCCTGGAGATCGCGTTGGGGGGTGAATCGAGATTGCGATCTTATCTCAATTAATCGTGCAGCTCTAATGTGCACTAAAGCAAAGTGAAGCAATGGCATGTATGTGCCGTTGATTCAGTGAGTGTGCCGTTACCGGTGGCTCGCATGCGTAATGACGTAATCGCGTCTCCGGCCAACCACATCGCCCGAGCCGCGATACCCGCAGGTAACCCTTGGGAGAGATGTCACCAGCCAGAGGGGTGTATGAGGACTGCTGCAGGTGCTTCGATCTCAGGTAGGCAATTCATAATGAGCTAGTATGCTATGCATACTAGTTCATTATGCCTTTGTCTTGCAGGGTTTACAACCACTTTAAAGTATTGCCTATGGACAATTTTGGGCACAGACATTTTTAGCCATTCCATAGTCCCATGCAATTTTAAGACTTAACATGTTCGGTATCCATTTATGAAAAAAAAATAAAAAATGTCTCTGTAATAAAGATGTATCTAAAAAAAATACCTACCTCTGTTTTTTCCTGTTGTACAAATATTGATCCCACCGATAATCAAGGACATTATTGACATCCTGAATAGCATATTCCACATACTGATTGAGTCTGCGAATTTCCTGTATAAGTAAAGCAAGAGATTGGGTCATAAGAAGAGCACACTGGTGAAAGACATCATTGTTCAGTTCCATTTTGTTTTACTGTAGAGAAGCACCGGTCCCCAGTATTACCTGCATCTGTGCCTCACTCTTAGGGTCCAGAGGTCTCTGCTGCAGAAGACGGCAGTATACTGGATTCTTTTTTTTTTCATTCAGCTCTTTTGCATCCTGCACAGTTGTAAATGCATCGCGCAGGGTGGTTTGTAGACACCCATTATCATTATGTAGTGACTACACAAAAAAAGAGACACACCTGAAAAGACTGCTCCTAAAAAAGCACAAGCCACATACAATAAACACATTCTAAGGTCTTTATACACGCGTATAGGAAGTATATTAGAAAGTATGCTTAGTCATTAAATTGGTTTAATTCAGACATTACTGTGATGGACTAGCAAGATGAATTATATAGTTTAGAGCACAGTGTTCTGAGTGGAGAGATGTGGAGTATACAGAATATGTACTTCACTGTGTAAAGAATGGGGCAATCTGGAATGTTACGCACAGCATAGTGTATGAAGAACTCACCCCACCATGCAGCACTCCATACAAATTAGCACATTCTACCATACAACCCAATGAAATTAGGTTTAATTTCTGGAAAGATCACTAGAAGTGTATATAGCACTGTGAAAATGGTTAATATGTACTCACACCCCATTTAGCACCTTATCTCATAGGAATGCTGCTTGGGGAAAGTGACTGAACTAAGCTGGCTGAGAGCATAAAAGCAAGGTAATCAAAACCATGAAGAGCTGGAAATGTTGTCCAGCTTTATATGTGCTATTTGGGAAGAGTTTATACCATCAACAAATGAAATGAGTAACAAAACTCTTTCAGACTTTTCCTTGTGACTTTTCCTGCGTCATAGTGCTATATGCCACCACACTATGTTCGCTGCCCATAGACAGATTACTGGCTACATGGTTGATGGGATATGCCCAGCAATAAAAGCACAACACTATTACTGTACTTACCTCTGTGGTTGCTTTGATATCCCGCACAAAGCAATCAAGATCATTGCACTCGGTCATCAAATGTCTCATCTCAGCAGCAGTCCCTACAATGAAACAGGCCTTTGCTGTCCGTGCTTTCAATTCATCCATCTCTTTCTGAAAGTGAGCAATCTGGGCAACAAAATATTTATCACAATGTTTGAACATGTTTAAAAAAAAGAGACAATGAAGAGACACCGGGAGCAGATTTACTAAAGCTGTTGCACGCAGAATCTGGTGTAGCTGTGCATCAACCACATCAATACCAGCCCATTGTAAAATGACGTCCACAAAGGACCTCTACCGATCCGGGTGGATGTCATATGACGTCCTGGGCTTTGTGGGGGGATATCTGAATGATGCCTGCAGCTAGAGACATCATTCAGATATCCTTCTCTTCTGCCGGCGATTCTGCACAACGTAAGAATGATCATAGCGGCGGTTCTGCCGCTAGATCGTTCTTACAGGCGGCGGGAGGGGACAGCCCCCCCTCCCGCCGCCATCCGGTGCTTCTCCGGGCTCTCCCGTGCCATCGGGGGCCCGGAGAACGAATCGTCCGGCGCTCGCAGGAAGCATAGAAATGACTGGTGACCAGATGGTCACCAGTCATCTCTATGACCGTCGGAGGACCCGGGCGCGATGTGATGACGTCACGCCCGGGTCCCCGTAAGTAAACAAAGACGCAATTGCGGCTGCTAAGCAACAGTAATCATGAGATCGGTGATTTTTTTTTCACCGATTTCATGCTTTCCAGCCTGGAGGAGAGATGTGGAGTCTTATTGACCCCGCATCTCTCCATAAAGAGTACCTGTCACACACATTCCTATTACAAGGGATGTTTACATTCCTTGTAATAGGAATAAAAGTGATAATAAAAAAAAAAAAAAAAAAAGAAATATGTAAAAAAAAAAAAATATATATATATTTTTTTACGCCCCTGTCCCCAGTAGCTCGCACGAAGTCCCGCCAACATATGTAAACGCCGTTTAAACCACATATGTGAGGTATCGCCGCGTGCGTTAGAGTGCCAGCAACAATTCTAGAACTAGATCTCCTCTGTAAATCTAAACTGGTAACCTGTAAAAAATTTCAAAGCGTTGCCTATGGAGATTTTAAGTACCGAAGTTTGGCGCCATTCCATGAGTGTGCGCAATTTTAAAGCGCGACATGTTAGGTATCTATTTACTCGGTGTAACATCATCTTTCATATTTTACAAAAAAATTGGGCTAACTTTACTGTTTTGTTATTTTTTTAATTCGTGAAACAATTTTTTTCCAAAAAAAAGGCATTTGAAAAATTATTGCGCAAATACCGTGCAAGATAAAAACGTTTCAATGACCGTCGTTTTATTCCCTAGGGTGTCTGCTAAAAAAACATATATAATGTTTGGGGGTTCTGCGTAATTTTCTAGCAAAAAAATTATGATTTGTACATGTAGGAGAGAAGTGCCAGAATAGGCCTGGTATGGATGTGTGTATAAAAGCCCTGTATGGAAGAGGTTAAGGATGAGCTCTGGCGTGTTCGCACACCCCACGTGCAGAGCCCGCCAGGAAGTCAGCACTGCGCTGCGCTAATCACAGGCAGGGAGAAATTTCCCAATCTCTGCAGCCAAGCATCGGGACAATGCCTCACTGCCTGTGATTAGCGCAGTGCAGTGCCGACTTCCTGGCGGGCTCTGCACGTGGGCTGTGCGAACACGCTGGAGCTCATCCCTACTGTGCATAGTAGCCAATCAGCTTCCCGTTTTTTGTCAAAGCTTAAACGTTAGAAGCCGATTAATTACTATGCACAGCTGTGCCGGCACCAGATTCTGCGTGCTCCAGTTTTAGTAAATCTCCTTCACTGAGACAGTGAATCATTTTCATTTTTTAATTCACATATTTATCATTGTATAATCAGCAGTGGGATAGAAAACTGTCAGCTTTAAAGTGGAACACAAAGCAAACATATTAACACAGGTATAGTGGCCTGTGCACACAGGCTATGATTTATGTCAAAACTGCTTTTCTTCAAATCAAAAAAAGTAGATGGGAGGAGGAAAATTACAGGTCAAATCCACATGTGAAGGAACTTAGAGGAAAACACAAGATGAATGCACCCATCTACCCAAGCCCTGCAATGGGTTTACCTACACACAGGTTGTATTGCAAAAAGCAAGTGATGTCCTTATTTCCTGGTTTAGATTTGCAGATTGAGATTCCCAAGTCTGCCCAATAAAAAAAATTAAATCCGCATCACCACTTTTGTAAACTCAGTAGGGAGGTTCCCCAATGTACCCGTGAGACTGAACCAGAAGTAAAGAGAAGTTTCTGGTTATGCAGTAAAGCAGATCAGATGTGTGTGACGTACAAGAAAAACGAAACAGACTTGAAAAATCCCACTAAAATATGGAAGGAACAACTATTTCTAACTATGCTTAAACCAGCTCCCTCCCCCTTCTAAGGCTAGGTTCACATTTATACAGGTTGATGCATTTTTTAGGTGTGTTCTGCATTTTTGACCTGTTGGATGAGTTTTATTTGGGGGGGGGGGGGGGGGGGGTTTAAAAGTAAAGTATGGCAGTTATGTTCATGTAGTGTGACTTTGATGCGACTTTACACTCTCTGGCACTCGAGTAGCATCAAAGTAGTGCAGGAACCTTTATGTGACCAAAGTTGTATGTTATGGTTAGGGGCCAGGGTTTAGGGCCAAGGGCCAGGACAACAGTCAGGGTTTGAGTTAGGGTTAGCGGTAATAATAATAACCATGACAATTCCCACTAACCCCAACATATAATCCTAACCCTTAACCCAAACATATAACACTTGAACCCTAGCCATTAACCCTAACATTTAGTGCGAACACAAAGGTTCCTGCATTACTTTGATGCGACTGATGCTACTCAAGTGCCAGAGAGTGTAAAGTCGCATCAAAAGTCACTACCAAAACAAGGAAATTAGGTTCCAAACTCAAAAAGAGCAGCTCCAAGCACCTTACTGCTAAAAGCTGGCTCCTGACTATTTCCAGCAGATGATGTCAGAACTGACCCCTTCGCAATGAAAACCGACACAAAACAAGATATTTTAAAGAAAGGCGTCCAGCTACTTGAGGTAGCCCCCAGCGCTTAGCCTGACTGGCCCACTCACAAAGTGAGTCTTCAGAGACAGGGCAGGCACTAAGGCAATTTCAATGGCCCTTGACCTGTAAAGCAGCCTATTGTTAACCTTTTACAAACCAAAGTCCGGAAAGTGACCCATGTGGAACCAACACTGACTTGCAGACTCTCCCTGCATCGTCCAGTCCAGTGGGGTCTGTACATGGCATGGCATTCCAAAAGCCAGGCTGATGATGGTCATGCTAGATAGCTGCAATTGAAGAGGTCCGCTCTAGCGGCTAAGAAAACAAGATTACTCTTTTACACAGCAGAGCTGCATGAAAGACACCCATCCTCCTACCCATGCTGGTAGTAAGAGGAGTTCTATTGGGCTGGCAGTATAACCGGAAGGTGAAAGACTTCCTGTGTAGACCAGAAAAAAATTATTATTTATATTTCACATTTTCTAAAACCACATACCTCTTCTTGTATTGCATTTATAATAGGGTTGGTAGCTTGGGGCTGCAAGAAAACAAAAAAATTTTTTTTTATAAAGCAACAACCTTTTCACAATTAAAACTTTATACCAAAAATATTTCAAAGTAAGTTTAGGTGGAAGCCAGTTAAGCAGTTCCGTCCATTTAAAAGTCAGCAGCTACAAAAGGTGTAGTAGCTGCTGACTTAAGAATCACTCACCTGACCCACAGTCCAGCGATGCGGGCTCATGAAGCCCCTGGTCCTATGCTCCTCCTCTCCAAGGCACAGACATTCTAACTGTGGGCGCCCGGCTGTGGCTTCACAGCCAGGCGCGCACTTCGCATGCGCGAGCCGTGATGCGAATGGTCGGGCAATTTTCTAGGACCTGTGACGTGTCCCGGAAGATTGCAGGGAGGGATGGGGAGAGGAAATTCCTTTCGGCGCTAAATAAAACTGCACCATATACTGTATAAAACATAGTTTGGTGCCTGAAACCTGCAGTAGTATGTTAGTCTGAGATAAGTTTCTAATGTAGGACTGACTCTTTATAGAACAAAGTTTTGGTTAAAGGACTACTTCATCTTTGGGAACATGTAACATGTTTCCAATGCTGCAGCCGCTGCCTGTTCCCCGCACTCCCCGTGACCGTACATGGAGAAGTTCCCCATACTAGCCTTCAGTTTTTTTTTAAATCAGCCCAGCTGTGCGGGGCTCTGTGCATCAATGAACTACAAGTCCCGACATCCTTTGTGGAGAGCCGTGGTAGATAATTGACTCATTCTGTCAGTGTATACGCTTGCCCTGCCCCATAATTTTATAATAATAAATGCACTTTTTATTACCTGCAAAAGTTTAAGTACTCAAAAGTATTTGTTCTAAAGCAGTTCTAAAAGCACTGTTGACCGCGGGACTTTTTTTTTATCCTTTCAGCTACTGAACAAAAACAAATGTTTTACATTTTCCTTCAATGGGACTCAGAAGATTACCTGAGGAGGTGTTTGCTTCACCTCTGATGAGCTGATCTTCAAAGCCTTCTGGCGCATTACTGGGGTTGCTTGTTGCGGATGGCCTTAAAAAAAAAAAAAAAAAAAAAAAAAAAAAATAGATATACCTGTTAAAGAATATGTAAATCCAATATTTCATATACCTGATATGTGCCTGCTGTACCATGTACTTGTATGCAAAAGTATCCTGTTCTCTTTGTATTGCTTCCTGTGTTAAATCCCTGGTGTTCCTGCCAGTCCCTCTGCTTTCCTATTAAAAACTGACTACACTAAGCAGGGGAGCATAGTGAGGTCAGTTCTCTAGCTGTGCTGGGAACTCAGCCTGCTCTCCCCTCCAATGATGAGCCTTTTTTTGGCATCCCCGTCCCAACTTGCAGAGCCTTTCACTAGAAAAATCTGTATACTGCTGCTTCCCCTCCCCCAGCTCTCTAAGATCTTTATGCAGCTGAGAACAGAGGGAATGTGATCATTTGTAAGACACAATCAATGAACCTGGAAATAAAATTTGCATGTATGCAAAAAAGAAAACCAATTTTCATGGCACCTCATCGTACACTATTGCACTGGAAAAAAGGAAACTAAACTAGAGAACCAAAATTAGTTTAGACATCACAGACTGGATTTATGCCACAGCATCCAGCTAGTGCCCCTGCCTGCAAACAGATCTCACCAGCTGCTCCATCCCAGTAACAGTGGCCCAACAGTATCTGGAAAAAAACCTTAACCAGCAAAAAAAGCTAAGTATTCAAGCAGACCCTTCCTCCCAATTGCTCACCGTCACCCTGTCACATGCACTTTCAATAAAGCCTAAAAGTTGTATTGGCAAAGTTTTTTGCCGAAGCTGTCCCTGAGCAATGACATGCAGCCTTTACTGGAGCGAATGCATGCGGCTGCAGGGAATCCAGCAGTGTTATAATGCAACAGAGAATAAAACAAACTGGGCAATTTAAAAACAAAACAGGGCACTTGCTTACAATACACAAAAAGGGGACATTTATCAAACAAATTAGCAACCCAATTAGTTGCAAACTAGGCTGCGTCTCCTTCAGTAACATTTCTGTGACATTTATTCCTGGGCAGCCAACTGAAACCATTTGCAAAGTTCAACAACAGACCGAAGAGAAGACAGAATTACATCCCAAAAAGATACATGAATAAAAAGTGATCAGGGTCATGTTTCATTTAGTTGCTGGCAAAGGAGGAAGACTCAAGACTGTAATTTTGTAATAAATCTGTCAGTGCTTTTCGCTGCTCAGGCTTAGCATTGCTTTGCCTTGCAACAGAATTAATAAATGTCTAGCACACTAAGTGTCACCAAGTTAGGCCCCTTTCACATGGGCGCCTATGTAGCGGATGCCACTTGCTCAGTGGGGATCGCTGCGCTGATCCCACAGAGTAGGCGGATGACAGGTCTGTGTGACATGGGCACAGTCCAGCTTTTCTCGATGGGGAAATCAGATAGAAACGGACTGACTAGAGTCTGCCGACATCTGCCTCTCCATGGGAGGGACTGGAGGGTCCGATCAGGTCTGCCTGAAAAACTGACAGGCGGACCCGATTGGACAGCCTTTGTAAAAGGGTCCTTATGGTTTACATTTACTAGTTCATTGTTTAGCTTCAGGTTAAATACAGAAAATTCAATTGGACTAGGAAAGTCGGGACTTCTGCATAGCACTGTATACAAATTAGTTATTGGAGATCATATTTTGCGCTACACGAAATTTGGTCTTAGACAGCAGTAAATTACCATCAGGAAATGAGCGGTTAGGAGTCATCATGGACGGTGACTGAATTGATGGAGGCCCAATACTACTCTGGGGAACAGCTGCCACTGTGGCCTTCACAGGAGGGGTTAAAGGATATGACTGGCTATGAGGAGTAAAACCAGGTTTCGTGGCTGCTGCATCAACGGCACTGAATCTAGAACAGAAAGAAGAAATGAATATACAGATATGCAACAAATATGGTCACATATAAAGAGAATAATCACCAAAGAAATTACTGCTAGTGCACTTCAAAAACTCAGACTATTGACTCACTATAAATGTTTCCTGGCTGCCTGAGATCGTACTGGCTTCTTGGAAAGACTTCCTGGTTCCCAAATGCTACAATATTGTATCCACTGCTGCCCTCAATCAAGATGTACTCGAGAATGGAATTTTAACATTCAATAACTACTAGCCGACCAGCCACCATCATTATACGGCGGCAGGTCGGCTCTCCTGGGCGAGAGCCCGTAGCTATACGTCCGCTTTTCGAGTGGCCAGTAGGGGCGCGTGCACGCCGCCGGAGGCGCGCGCGCGCCCCCGTGCCCGGCGGGCTCGATCGCCGCCGGGCACCCGCGATTGCTCGTTACAGAGCGGGGACCGGGATCTGTGTGTGTAAACACACAGCTCTCGGTCCTGTCAGTGGGGGAAATGCTGATCTTCTGTTCATACAATGTATGAACAGAGGATGAGTGATTTCCCCTAGTGAGGCCACCCCCCCCCCCACAGTAAGATAACACACAGGGACATACTTAACCCCTTCCCTGCCCCCTAGTGTTAACCCCTTCACTGCCAGTGGCATTTTTATTGTAATCCAATGCATTTTTATAGCACTGATCGCTATAAAAATGCCAATAGTCCCAAAAATGTGTCAAAAGTGTCCGAAGTGTCCGCCATAATGTCGCAGTACCGAAAAAAATAAAAAACGCTGATCGCCGCCATTACTAGTAAAAAAAATATATTAATAAAAATACCCCCTATTTTGTAAATGCTATAACTTTTGCGCAAACCAATAAACGCTTATTGCGATTTTTTTTACGAAAAATATGTAGAAGAATACGTATCGGCCTAAACTGAGGAAAAAAAATGTTTTTTTATATATTTTTGGGGGATATTTATTACAGCAAAAAATATTCATTTTTTTCAAAATTGTCGCTCTATTTTTGTTTATAGCGCAAAAAATAAAAACCGCAGAGGTGATCAAATACCACCAAAAGAAAGCTCTATTTGTGGGGAAAAAAGGACGCCAATTTTGTTTGGGAGCCACGTCGCACGACCGCGCAATTGTCAGTTAAAGCAGTGCAGTCCCGAATCGCAAAAAGTGTATATATTAAAAGAAAACACACAACAATGTTACAGTTGCCTGCTCTATGCAATCATTTAGCACAGATCAGCCCTGATCCTCCTCCTCTCGGGTATCCTGCCAATGCTCCCAGGCTCCTCCCTCCTGCCAAGTGCCCCCATAGCAAGTCGTTTGCATGCTTGCTCCTGAGCCCTGCGTGTCCATAGACACAAGGTGTGCTATTTAGCCCCACCCTCACTCCCTCCTCGCTGCCTGTGATTGACAGCAGTGGGAGCCATTGAGGGAAGAGCCAAGAGAGCCTCTGCCCTCATGCGCATGGATTGAGATGGGGCTCAGGTAAGTATAAGGGGGAGCTGCATACTGAATGTTTTTTACCTTAATGAACAGAAAGCAATAGGGTAAAAAAAAAAACATCAGCCTTTAAAACCACTTTAAAATATATTTTATTACTGTCTGTATCACTTAGGGAAAGATTTTACCATCTTACTTTCTGGCCTTGAACAGAAAATCAAGAGTGAGCTTCTGTATCTGGGACATAAAAAGTAAAAAACTGAGGCTCCAACCCAACACCACTTCAAAAACGAATAAAAATTGCAGAAATAGCATTTAAAAATCCATTTATAAACACAATACAAGTTATGCCAAGTGTGATAGTTTCTAATTTTTTGTACGTACTTCTCGCTAAGGTTCACTTTGACATTAGAAGTAGAAAATGCAAAATTGGAGCTGGTTGCTTGTTGTGCAATGTTAGTGGCGTTGTCTGGCTTGGAAGTGGAGGTTCCAAAAGCTGGAGGTCCTTGGACAGGGAAGGAAAAACCCTGGGGATTTGATGGCACAGAAAAGCCAGGGTGGGCTGTTCCTACTGAAGCAGATGGCGAATTTGTGGAAAAGCTGAAACCTGTAGTCGATTCTTGGGGTTTTCCAACAGGGCCTGTGACACCAAAATGTGAAACGCTAGCCTGCGGTTTGCTGGGAAGACTTGAAACCATGGCACCAAATCCCTGTGCAGCAGCCTGAGGTTTGCTGGGAAAACTTGCTGCAGGAGCGCCGAACACCTGTGAAGTGGTCTGCGGTTTGCTGGGAAAACTTGCTGTGGCAGGAGTAAAAACCTGGGCAGGTTTGCTGGTAGTGACAGGCAAACTAAAAGCTGGGGATGCTGGCTGAACTTTGGAAGCAAGGTTAGATGCAGGAATGCTAAAAGCTGGATTGCTGGCCGAAAGTGTACTAGATGGAGCTCCAGGACCCTGGGGGGGATGGGAAGGAACACTTGATGCTGCAAAGATAAAAAAAACAAAATAAAAAATTATGCACGTAAACTATTTTCTGATCCAAAAATAGACAATCTTGCAGTTATAGTTTCACTACAGTTACCACCATTTTTCCCATACCAAGAGATATACGATTTAATAGTAAATTTTCCTGCAACATGCATCCAAACAACTTTTCAGCAATGGTCGTACTCATATTTGTCTTGTAGATTTTCTTCAAGAAGCCTTTTTATTCATTAAAACCATATATATATATATATATATATATATATATATATATATATATATATATATATATATATATATATATATATATATATATATATATATATATATATATATATATATATATATATATATATATATATATATATATATATATATATATATACATACATACACACACGAGTTGCCGAAAGAAGCCGAACGTCGGTGCGGCTTTATACGGCGCCTGCGCACCGACGTTCGGCTACTTTCGGCAACTCGTGACGTGCTGTATGCGACGGTCGGAAGGCTGTCAATCAAATAGGAACGCCCAGTCCCGCAGACCATACCCGGAAGCGGCGGAGAACATCTATCTCTAAAACTGTAAGTACTGCATTGATTTAAAAAAAAAAAAACACCCGATTGTGCTTCCCACAATTAGCCTCAATCTAATGTTAAAAATGTGTTTTTCGGGTGAACCCCCGCTTTAACTCCGATACCCCTAATTCAAATCTAGTGGAACCAAGTGCCTTCAGAAGTCACCTATAATAGAGTGAGACTTCCGTTTCCGGGGGGAAGTGAAGTGAGCATGGAGGAGTGAGCGCAGAGAAGGAGAGCCTAGCGAAGGTCCGTGGTGTACCTGGATAGGAGAGCAGCAAATATGCCCATATTCACCCGCCCTCTCTGATCTACAGCAGGGAGCGTACAACCAGCAGTAGACGCAGCGGACGCTGCATCCGATGCCACGGAGAGGAAAGAGCACTGTGAGAAGTGCGGGAGGGTCTGTGCCTAGCCATTCATATATCACCCGGTATATGACGGTGAAGAGGAGCGACGCGAAGCAGGACGACGCACGTAGAGGACACGCTCTGAGGAGGGAGTCCCTAACAGATAGCATCCGACAAGACGCTGCAGAGAGACTAGCGTCGGATACCTCAGCTACTGCTACAGCTACAGGGGCGACAGGAGAGGCGAGCGGTGGACAACAGCCGCTAGTAAGAACCAGCCTGACGGCATTATCTGCCCCAGCAGACAAAGCGGGAGGGGATATACCTAGGCTGGAGGTTCAGGACGGGACAAGAAGTATTCCCACATCCCTTGAGGGCCAGAGGACAGCAGAGCTGACGGAGCGGACGAGTGAGCCCCCCCCAACGCACGGCTGAGGTATTGTTGTCGGCTTTATCTATATTTCCTAACATACCAGAAGCATCAAGGCGGTCAGGGGGATTTATAATAGAATCTACAGAGACATCTGCAGAACCATTGACAGCAAAGACACTAACACTAACAGAGACACTTTCCGTACTAACTATACCTGCTACTACACCTGTAACTATACTTGCTCCACCACCTATCTTAGCAGTTAAGGGGGGTAATAGCAATACAAGTTTTGCAATGGCTAAAGTAAATGCATACCCACGAGAGGAGGAGGGAGTGCAGCGTGATACACAGACCCTCGGTGACACAAGGAATATACATGGGATAGAAGCGACACCGGATATTAGTCAGCTAAGCAGGCTCATCCAGGCTCTCCCGACTAAGGAAGATATTCAGAAAATGTTATCGGTTATCACCAGTACTTTGAAGGAAGAGATGGAGGAGGTCCGTGCAAAAGTGGTGATGGGTGAACAGAAAATGTGTATCTTGGAGAGTCAGCAAGGGGTGGTGGATGGTAGGTTGGCAGCCCTTGAGGAAAAATGTGGCAAGCAGCAACAACAACTGATCAGATTACAGTTAAAAGCTGAAGAGGCAGATAACAAAAGTAGGAGGAATAATGTACGTATAAAAGGGATCCCTGAAAGTTTTGAAGGCATGGCCATTAGGGAAGCGGTCTTATCTATCCTCAATAAAATCTTAAAAAAAAATCCAGAATCCCCAATGGAGCTGGATAGGATTCATAGGATCCCTACATTTCGGAACCCTGAACAGACTAGCCCCCGTGATGTACTATGTCGGATACATTTTTTCAGAATAAAAGAAGAAATTTTTAGAGAGGCATGGAAAGAAGGAAAGGTGTTATGGGAAGGCGTGAACATACAGTTATTCCCTGATCTGTGCTGGCAAACCAAAGCAAGACGTCGGTTGCTAAGACCACTACTGGAACATATACGTAGTCAAGATGCGGTATACAGTTGGGGCTATCCGTTATCCTTAAATATAAAAAGAGAAGGAAGAACTTTTAATTTAAGGGAGCCCTACCAGCTCCCAGCACTGTTTGAATTTTTGGGATCAACGCCAGTAGATGTCCCTAACTGGTTGGAGCTACCAGGCCCAGGGGAAAGAGACGTTAGATAAACAGATGGAAAGAGATGGACAGAGAGAGGACATAGGCCATAAGCCCAAGAGATAGAATGACGGACAAAAGAAAAGAAGAGAGAAGAGAATTTTTTTTTTTTTTTTTTGGGAGCAACAGGGTAGAGCGCCCCCCTTGATCTCTAGAAGAGAGAAGATAGTATTATCAATAGCCTCCAAGCAGGAGGGAGTCCCATATATCAACTCATAATCCATATCCTAAGAAAAAAAGGGGAAAAAAAAAAGGATATGCCAGTCTCGCTCTCCTTCTCTTTTTGGCGCCCGGTTGTGTCTTTTTTTTTTTCTCCTGGGCCCCTGTGTTTTTGGTATTTTCTCTTTTTTTTTTTTTTGAGAATGGAGAATGGAGAATTGAGAAGAATTCCTTTTCAGATTTGGGTTAATAAACTTTCAGGGGCGGTTACAGGTGAAAGGTGCCAAAAGTATTACTCCCCTTTTTTCTTTTTTTTTAGGCCCTTCTTTTGGGGAAGTTCAAATGTTCACATGCCATTATAGGTCTATATATTTTTTTTGGTATTGCTCCGTATTCTTGGTATTTAATCTGTTTTTTCTATTTGTATGGATATATATATATATATATATGTACCGGAAGGGCTTGATGTTAGATAGAATCTTCAATGATCAGATACCTGCCCCCATTATAGGGAGGGACAGGGGTAGGGGGGGGGGGGGAGGGAGGGATATATGTGGGCGTGCTTTTTGGGGGGGGGGGGGTGTTTGAAGACCCGGGGGGGAAAGTGGGTTTGTGGGTTGGAGGGGGACTATGGGGGGGTTAACTGGGGGGGTTGGTTATCACGGTAATATTATAATAACTAATGAGGTAATAATAAATAGAGAATTAATATTGTAAGGGGGGGGGGGGAAGGGGTTTTTGATATTTGAAGTCCAATGTTTGACATTTTGGTTATTGGGGAGGATATATAAGAATAACGGAACACAATGTATCACTTGATATCACTTGATTTAATGACTAGTTAAAGTCACTTAATAGTATAATAAGATACGCACTAAGGGTTAACACATTTAGGTGTGTACAGGGTTAATTAGGTATACTAAGGGAAGGTTAAGTTTAGCGGGTGACACGGGAGGGAGGGAGGGGGGTAGGACGGGAGAAGGATAGGGGGTAAAGGGGGAAAGGGGGGAGGGGGTGGGGAGGGTTCTAGCAGAGTGCCAGCAGGCTGCCCGGTATGATAAGGAATGAGGATAAGGAATGATAAGGTACAGGGAAAAATCAGATTGAAAGTTCAGGGGTTAAGGAAGTAATGGGAGTAGAATAAACCAATATCAGAAAGAGGGAGAAAGGGGATACAGGCAGGGGGGGGGGATAGGGGGGATGAGAGAAATAATGTGTGAAAGATCTGGTAGCTGGTGCTCGGAGATAATACACAGAATTTACCTGTGCTTGCCTGATTATATTTTTAGGAGAAGGGGGAGAGAGGAAGGAAGGGGAACTGAGGGGAAGGAAGAGGTAATCCTTGCCCTCTATATGAACTCATTGGGCCTTCTGCTATGGTTCTTTCCCCCTATTCTCTATTCTCTCTCATCTTTTTTTTTCTTTTTTTTTTTTTGGAGAGAAGGGGTTAAGGGTTTAAGGGGAGGTGGTAAAGTGGAATAGAGAAAAAGATTATAAGGGCCAATTAACGGGGTACACCCGGACCGATAGAAAGGCGTGACTCTCCCTGGTGCTCATACATTTACCCCCATTAGAGCGCCTCTCCTCCGTGTGGAGGGAAGTCGGAGACGCTAAATAATTTTTTTTTTTTTTTTTCTCTCTTAGTCCTATCTGGGATCCTAGGGGATCTATCAGATTGGTACACAAATAGAGAGGAGGGGGCGGGAGTTCCTGCCCACCTTTTTGCGGGGTTATTTTTTCCTTTTTTTTTTTTTTTGGTGTTTTTATCCCTTCTTTTTCCTCCACACTCCTTACTCCCTTATCGGCCCCCCCCCCACATCAATAGAGGGTTGGACGGGGAAAATCTTAGCAAAGCATTAAAATGGCAAAGATATCGGTAATGTCCTACAACGTAAATGGGTTAAATAACCCGGAGAAAAGATCTAAGTTGATGGCAGAATTATGGAGATCAAAGGCGCAGGTAATATTCCTCCAGGAGACTCACTTCAAAAAAAATAAAATTCCAAAGTTGGGAAATCACAGATTCCCAACTGTGTATCATAGTTCCTCATTGACAACAAAAACAAAGGGAGTATCAATTATGTTTTCAAAAACGATAATATGGAAAGAGTCAAGTGTAATGAGGGATGAGGAAGGACGCCTTCTTATTGTGAAAGGATACATAAATGATCAGAAGGTCACTCTGGTTAATGTGTATTTGCCTAACGAGGGACAGGTTGCAGCGTTGGAGAAATACACAGACAGGGTGCATCAGAATATGGAAGGTATCGTAATAATGGCAGGTGATTTAAATATTGCTTTAGACCCTATACTAGATACATCTAAGGGAAGCTCGCACATAGCATACAGCAAATTAAGTAAAGCAAATAAATTGTTACAAGAGATACAGGTGGTAGATTGCTGGAGGACTACCCATCCACACGAGCGGGACTACACTTTCTTTTCAGCTAAATATAGAACCTATTCCAGAATAGATTACATATTTATACCCCGAAATCTGGTACAGGGTATAGTAGAGGCTTCTATTGGGTCTTTTTCACTGTCGGATCACTCACCGATAAACTGTGTATTGGAATGGGGGAAACCCGTAGCACGTGAGTGGCACTGGAAAATCAATGAGTCCCTTTTAAAAGATCCAGAGTATGAGGGAAAGATAACACAGGAGTTGGAGATGTTTTTTTCTAATAATGAGGTGGGGGAGGTGACCCCAACTTGTATTTGGGAAACACATAAGTGTTATATCAGGGGAGTACTAATATCAATGGGAGCATATAGGAAACGCCAGATAGGAGCTCAGATAGAAGGATTGATGGGAGAAATCCGTAGATTGGAAAAAATACACAAAAAGTCATTGGCAATAGAGGCAGAGGAGAAGCTGAAGAAGGTCCGAGAGGAATTGAACTTGCTATTAACCGACAAAGTAAAAGCTGCATTAAAAAGAAGCAAACGTGCGTTTTATGAATATGGCAATAAGCCAAGTAGGATGCTAGCGAGAGCACTAGGAGAAACAAGGGCCCACAACCACATAGAGGGAATTAAAACAACAGGAGACAGGATAGTTAAGTCTTCACGAGAAATTGCGAAAATATTTAGAAATTACTATGAGAGTTTGTACCAATTGAAGGAGGAACAGAATATAGCAAAGATACAGATGAAGGAGGAAAGGACGAAAAAGTATATAGAGGAATCAGGAATGCTGAAACTACCGGAGGAAATAGGGAGAAGTTTAGAAAACCCGATCACAGCAGAAGAATTCACAAATACACTCAAATTGCTAAAATCAGGTAAAGCTCCTGGTCCTGATGGATTCACCCTTCTCTACTATAAGACCTATGCAGATTAGTTGATGCCAAGATTTTTGGAAGCATATAATTCGATAAGAGAAGGGCGGGAGATGCCAGAAGAGGCCCTTATGGCACACATAGCGGTTATAGAAAAAGAGGGGAAAGATCCAGCGCAGTGCGCAAATTATCGCCCAATATCTTTATTGAATACAGATCTAAAAATTTTCACAAAAATCTTGGCAAATAGACTACTACCATATATTCCAGGTCTGATACACCAGGACCAGGTAGGATTCATTCCAGGAAGAGAAGGTAGAGAAAATACGCAGCGGGTGATAAATGCAATCCACCTAGCGCAGTCCAAAAAAAAGCCTTTAGTACTGATATCTATCGACGCAGAAAAGGCGTTCGATAGGGTGGATTGGAAGTTCTTGAAAACAATCATACAACATATTGGACTGCGAGAGGGGATGCAAAGATGGATTATGAGTCTGTACTCCCGACCGAAAGCGAAAATTAAGATAAATGGGATTATGTCAGATCCCCTCGATATACGCAATGGGACGCGCCAAGGATGCCCATTATCTCCACTTATTTTCGTCTTAACGCTAGAGCCTTTTTTAAGGACACTAAGGATGAGAACAGATATCAGAGGGATTAGCGTGAAAGGGGGGGAACACAAGCTTGCAGCATTCGCTGACGATTTGCTGTTTTTTGTAACTGAGCCGGCATTATCTCTGCCTCCATTGCTAGCAGAGATAGATAAGTATGGTGCACTATCAAACTTTAAAGTGAACTATGATAAATCGGAGGCAATGGGGGTAGAGATGAGCATGGTACAACAACAACAACTGACCAATTTTTTCTCATTTAAGTGGACAAACTCACATATAGGATATCTGGGGACTAAAATTCCGAAGAAATTAAATAGAATTTTAGAATTAAACCTGGCCCCACTTGCAAGACAAATTAAAAAAGACTTACTGAAGTGGGATAAGGAGGTATTCACGTGGTTCGGGAGGATCAATATCATAAAAATGAATGCAATGCCAAGGTTACTATATATATTACAGACACTCCCAACCAGAATACCTCAGGGATTCCTGAAAGAAATTAGAGCAAAATTTGCGGGATTCATCTGGGCTGGGAAACCTGCCAGAGTGAGGAGAGATATACTAACACTATCAAAAGAAAAGGGGGGGGTGGGTCTCCCAGACCCACTGACCTACTATGAGGCAGTGCACTTGTCTAGAGCATTAGACTGGTGCAGGACCCCGAAGGACAAACCTTGGATTCTTTTAGAACAGGAAATGGCGGAGATCCCACTGGAGGGTCTAATTTGGCTCTCTAAATCAGTGATACCACAGACAGTCAAGAGACATCCAACGATAGGGACGACAATTAGCATAGTCAAAAAAATATTCAGAAATTCAGAAGGGAAAACAGAAGGGAACCCGATGACACCAATTTTGGGGAATCCAGCGTTTGTCCCGGGCCTGAGGGACTCGGCGTTTAGGAATTTAAAAAACCAGGGCAAAACCAGAGTGATACATTTCTCAAGAGAGAATCGAGTAATGTCAAATGAAGAAATAGAAAGAGAATTGTCCGAGGCTCTAGACCCATATAGGAGAAGACAGTTAAAGGGGTTTCTCCGATCAATCCAAGGACAAACAAGGGTGAGAGTAACACTGTCGGAATTTGAGAAATTGTGTCTTAAGGGAGAACCGGTTAGACATTCGCTCTCACTGTTCTATTCCATAATAAATGAATTAAAAGCCCCACAAGAGATAAGTTTCATCCAAGCGTGGGAAAGAGATCTAGGGGTAACTTTTACGGAAAACCAGAAGAAAAAAATATTTCAATTTAATCATAAAGCATCATTGGCATCTAAATTTCAGGAGGGAGGATACAAGATCTTGAGTAGGTGGTATAGGACACCGGAAGTCTTAAACCAGATTTTCCCAGAAGTGACCAATCTCTGTTGGCGTTGTCAAAAAGAAGAGGGAACCCTGTTACACATTTTTTGGAACTGTGAAAGAGTTAAAGATTTTTGGAAAATGATATCGGAAGTGATAGAAGAAATAACTGAGATGTCTCTAGGTGAGGATCCGGCGACGTACCTGTTGTTGGACATTCCGATATCAATAGAGAAGTATAAAAAATCCCTAGTAAGGCATTTACTGGTCACAGCTAGAGCATGTATCCCAGCCCTCTGGAAGAGCACTTGCCCCCCAGGTAGACCACAATGGATGGCAAAAATTGCAGAGATGCAACTTATGGAGAACCTTACAGCGGCTCTGAGGGAACAAGAAGAAGAGGTGAGGGAGATATGGGCACCATATGTTAGATATAGGGAAAGAGAAGAATAGGATGGGGGAGAAGGAGTGTGGGGCAGAGAGGGGAATCCACCTTTTTTTTTTTTTTTTTTATTTCTGTTCTTGGATGCTGCTATTAATAGCAGGATGGGAAGTTGGGAGGGTGGGAATGAATGAGAGGTTTTTGAGGAATAACTGGGGTATTAATGTCTCAAAGGAAAAGAGCACACGTACATTTCGTGGGATCTAAAAAGGAAGAAAGTCTAGATCCATTAGCAATGACTCTGAGGACTGTAAATAAAGGTAAAGATGTTTAGGATCAAGAGGGGGGTTCGACAAGAGAGTGAAAAATGCAAACTATGAAGTTGATTGATGTGTAAGATGTGTAGGATGTGATAATAACCGATGTATGAGGCAATGTGAAGTGTTGGAAAAATGGTAAAAATAAAGAATTTAAAAGGAAAAAGAAGTCACCTATAATAGAGTCCACCTGTGTGCAATTTATTCAGTATAAATACAGCTGTTCTGTGAACCCCTTAGAGGTTTGTTAGAGAACCTTAGTGAACAAACAGCATCATGACAAACTACATTGAGTGCCTGGCACCCGTAGATAGGTTTCTGCTGTAAAACAAGTAGAAACAGCTCACACCCGGGGATCACGTCTGTCTGTCTGTCTGTCTATATATATATATACACACACACACACACACACACACACACACACACACACACACACAGCTGCCGCCCTGTAGCACTAAAACTGCTATAGGGCGGTCAGCAAGTGGTTAGGTAGGTTCTGGTGCTGTATACTGTTTATTGATACTGCATATGCTAGTATCTTTGTGGTACACTTACAACACCTGGTAGAATTTACTTAGGGAGTAAGAGTGCAGATCTGTAAATACCAAATTTTGGAAACTGCCAACCTGCAAACCCACTTTCCAAATGTCCCCAAAGTAGACAGCAAGAATAAACTTACCATTTCTAGGCAGTCGCTCCCCCTCCAGACGAAGTTCCTCCAGGGGTGTGGTGAGAGTCTTTACATTTGGATTTAAGTTGATCACATGAAAGGGGCAGAGGACACCATCAGTGGAAAGTATCATAAGTATGGGGGAAGGAGGCAGGACTTTCTCTTCATCTGTAGAAACCAGGCAAAGAAAATATTCATGTTACTTTCACAACAGCGTATAACGTGCAAGTACTAGATATTGTTAATCTTGGCAATCCGTTAGCCCAATCTAATAACCAGCAGGCATTTTATTCATTTGACTATAAAGCCAAAGGTTTAGCGAAGGTGGGCAAAGTTTATTTATTTATTTTATTATTATTTTTTTAGTATTGGGTATTATCCAGACTGAAACTATGGAAACTACTGCCAACATGTCATTTAAGACAACCGATTGCTGACAATTGCGCGGTCATGCAATGCTGTCCCCACATTAAATTGTAATAATTTTTTCCCCACAAATAGAGCTTTCTTTTGGTGGTATTTGATCACCTCTGCGTTTTTTATTTTTTGCGCTATAAACAAAAGAAGAGCGCCAATTTTTTTAAAAAAAGCAATATTTTTTACTTTCTGCGATAATAAATATCCCCCAAAAAAAAAAAATTTCCTAAATTTTGGCCGAAACGTATTCTTCTACATATTTTTGGTTAAAAAAATAAAAATCGCAATAAGCTTATATTGATTGGTTTGCACAAAAGTTATAGCGGCTACAAAATAGAAGATAGATTTATAGCATTTTTTTTTTTTTTTTTTTTTACTAGCAATGGTGGCGATCAATGATTTTTATCGTGACTGACATTATGGCGGACACATCGGACACTTTTGGAACCATTCACATTCATACAGCGAACAGTGCTATAAATATGCACTGATTACTGTGTCAATGTGACTAGCAGGAAAGGGGTTAACACTAGGGGGCGATCAAAGGGTTAAATGTGTACCCTAGTGAGTGATTCTAATTATAGGGGGAGGGGACTGACTGGGGGAGGTGATCGATCTATGTACAAGGGACACACCATCGGTCCTCTCTCCCTGACAGGACGTGGATCTTTGTGTTTACACACAGAGCTCCACGGTCCTGCTCAGTTACTGGGCAATCGTGGGTGCCCGGTGGCACACGCATCGGGTTTCCAGTGACGCAGCGGGTGTGCGCACCCTCTAGTGACTCGAGAAGGCAAGGACGTCATATGACGTCCTCACAGAAAGAGAGGCTTATCGTCCCGCCGTCATTTGACAGCGGGCGGTAGCCTACTGGTTAAAATGCAAACAGACTTTCACTAGAAGGCATTAACCAACTCCCTCATGTTACTGTATCTTGGTCAGCCAATTCATTTGGTGCCATCAATGGTAGGACCAAGCAACATCATTCAAGTCAATATCTGCCTGTTATAGCACATGGTTTAGAACAGGGATCTCAAACTGGCGGCCTTCCAGCTGTTGTGAAACTACAAGTCCCATGAGGCATTGCAAGGCTTACAGTTACAAGCATGACTCCCACAGACTGAGGCATGATGGGGACTTGTAGTTTCGCAGCAGCTGGAGGGCCGCCAGTTTGAGACCTCGGGTTTAGAAGCTCTAGGAGATATGCACAAGCGATTCTGGGCCCCTGAACTAATATTATTTGGAACAGCATCAGAGATTAATTCTATAAAACTGAATAATTTACTATTCACCATGATTACAACTGCTTTATGTTGGTGTGATCATTTAATAAAATTTCACTTTATATGGCTATAGCAGGGTTATACAAGCCAGTGGTCAGCAAACCTGTCCTCAGGGCCCACCAACAGGCCAGGTTTTCTGTATTACCTTGGGGAGATGCAGACTAGAATACTGCAATCACTGAGCAGCAAATGATATCACCTGTGATGTATTTCAGTTATCTTGCAAACCTGGCCTGTTAGTGGGCCCGGAGGACAGGATTGATGACCACTGACATAAGCAATATCCAGTCTGATGAAGACCTGACACCTGTATCTCTTCTGACTGCATTTACATTCTTTGGCACTGTGTATGCAAAGCCAGCTACAGAGTTAAGAAACAAACATTCTTGCGTAAAAAGGTGCCCATATATATATTTAGTTTTACAGCAAATCACATCAGCCAAGACTAGAGTTTGCTAAAAGCTATGATTAGCCTCCAACTGTCTGAGCACCTAGAGACATGGTTGCTTTGACCTACTGTGTACAACCAAAGACATTAGGAGCTCAGAAGGATACTATTGAAATTGAACCATAAAAGCACATACTGATTGCTATTTCTAGCCGGCTGGTAAAATCTAGTACAACTCCCATAGGCAAGGTGTCATCGCTGTTGTCAGACAACGGTAGCTCAGCTCGGCCTGCATCTTCCAAAATCCATAGTTCCCAGGTGTTCTGCAAGAGAGAGCATGCATGAGAGAAGAGAAGCAGTGTTTTCTCAACAGCAGTTTGTTTCACCAAAAGTAGATCAAAGCTGCATTAACGTCAAATTCTGCTTTACAAAAAAGGCGTTGTTGGCACCGGTGTTCATTTTCGGACCACTATTGGGCATGTAAAAATGATCCTGCTGTCCTCAAACATATTTAGACACAACTGACATTTTAAAAGATACACACTAGTAACTATGTGTAGTGGTTTTCTGCAGTTGTTTTTGTTTATCAGGCAATACTGCATATTGAGATTTTACATTATTCTTTAGAACAAGTAGGTGGATCTGTAACTCTCTTTTTATAATTTTAAATGTTATCTTTGCTGAGACAATACTGAAAGAAGCCTGTTTATAGAACTCAAATGAGTCATCGCTGCAGTCACTCATCCCTTACTAGCTGGTTTACTATCTAGTAGGGAGAAGATCAACTAAAATCAATCCAGTTGTGCACAAGCAATTAAAAGGGCAGGAAAACTTCTAAAAAACACAAAAGAAAAGAAAATAAGGCAAAAAGGAAACAAGATGTTGCCCCGGGTGCTTCCTATGTAGGATCCTCCCACCTGAAGGACCTTTGAGGAAGTCCGGAGGGATGCAAGCCTGCAGGTGGGAGGAGCCTACACAATGACATCACACAGGAAGTACCCAGGGAAACATCTTGTTTGCTCAGAAGTCTGTTATTGAATTCCCTTGATCTCCTATCAAAGTGAGTGCATTTTTAATTTGCTGAAAAACATTGTTTTAATTATTTTTATGATGTTTTTTCTTTACCTATGGAATGGCCTGCATGGAGTCATGTATAGTGAGAGGTGGGAGCCATTACAACTATTGTTTGGTGGATCAATGAAGACTGTCCAATGGGTGAATCGCCTATTCCCTAGACCAAGCGGCCCTTCGAGTGATCCATCCAAACTCCCAGCTTTAGGTTGTACACACCTTTAGATACCTAGAAATCACTGTACAATTACCTTTGAGTTTGTATATAACAAATATCGTTTGTCCTTTAATTTCTCTGTTACAACAAAAGACCAGGCAAAGGATGGATCTCCCATTGGATATTATGGGTAGAGTCAATATGCTTAAAATTATATGTTATATGTCTTGGCTAAAATTGGCCATAGACGGTTCGAATCTCGGCCAGTTCAGCATGGACCGGCTGAGATTTGAACCATGTATGGACAGGCTGAAGGCACCAAATTAGATCAATAGATCAACTTGGGTACAACCAGCCTATCGGATGCTACATGCGATTATTGCCAACAGTTATTATAGCTGCTAGTAGTAATCACTGTGTTCTCCCAGTGGGGATGGCTCCCCCCACTGGGAGAACACAATATTTCCGGGAGAGAGATTCCCCCATCAACACTGTGTTGATGGGGGAAATCAAGCAATTATCTTGAAACCCATGGTTGCAGAGAAGAAAATCACTCTATCTATGGCTGGTGTGACAGGAAGTCAGGTAAATCTGTGGGTGTTGTCACAAACGGGAGATACATTTCTGCCTTGTTTAGACAATAAGGCAATTGTTATTAGGCGTCGGCTGCAAAAGTAGCCAGGAAAGGTTTAAGGGCGTTGGAAAACTTCAGCTGTTCAGAATGAGGCAATTAAGGCCTCTATAAGTAATCCAGAGGATTACCACTGATTTGCTGCATCCTGAGGCTTTGTGAGTGAAGGAGAGCAGTAGATGAAAGTCTTCTGAGGAGACTTTTCTGTGTGATAAAAATCAAAAAGAGACTATTGTTTTTCTGCTGTATGACCAGCAGTGTCTGCCCAGCACTAGGCTGTGCCAGACTCCCTAGATAGGTCCTCTGTGGTGAAGGTAGACGCCCCAAGTGGCCAGGGTTTATTTTATGTTTGCTTTTGTTTATGCCGTTTGGATGCTTGCACTTGTTTCCAGCAAGATGGAAGAATAAACCAAAACCTTTGTTTTCAACCGTCTTCGACTGCCTGTCTGTATAAATTCAGTGTGTAGTGAACCCATCCAGGGGGTCACACACCCCGCTACCGAGCTAACCCCTTACACTGGCTTAACTTCTCCTGCAGAATGCCAAAGTCCCTTTTCAAACAGATTGATGCTATATGCACAACATTCCATTAGAAACATAAAACCCCTAGAATAATGCTGGAAGTCCTGAAACTACTGGCCCATTTAGTGGGGCTTGCTTTCCCCAATTTTGATGTTGACTACTCACAACTAGTTCACATTCATGACTGGCTTCATCCCTCCTTGGCTAATACCTGCACAACCACTGAAGCAGTCGCCATCGTTTTGTCCCTCTTTAAAACATTATCTATAGATGTCAAGTACCTCCCTGCAAAAGGTACCGCTATGATGCAAACTTCCCTCTCTCCTTCTCGCCATTACAACCAGTATTTCCAAGACTCCACAGTCTGCTTCACCAAATAATCCTCTGTGGTCCAATGCCACCCTATCTGCGAACTTGGTGCTCTATTGACTGTGGTATGGATCAGGCAGTGCCCCCAAGATTCCCATATACTGGAGCATCTGGTATGAAAGTAAACATTTAACATGACACCCCCTTGGCAAAGCAGGAACAAAAAAATTTCTCTGGACAGCCACACTCTGAACAAATTGTAGCCTTTATTAAAAGAAGGACAGCACTAAAAGTCACAGCAAAAATGAAAATAAAACCTAGCCTGACGCGTTTCGCACTGGAACTAGTGCTTAGTCATAGCAGCAAATTATATCACCTTTCTTACCCGTACATCCCGTACGGGTAAGCAGATACAATCTGACAGGGAGCATGAATGAACTACCACGTCACTCCACAGCGGCATGATAGTTCATTGAAAACTACAAGCTGACAGCCACAAAGGCTGCTGGACCTTGTAGTTTTTAATGCAGAGCCCTCTCAATCAATGCCACGGCTGGGTGGGCGGAGCCACTCTTAGCTACGCTTTTATTTTTTTAAATTGTGACCGCTAGCGGGGAGGGAGAAGAAACCCGCTGGCTGTCACAGCGGAGATCAGGGAGTCGGTCTGTTCGTAACATGTTACAGGTTACACCCTGAATATGGGTGTAACATGTTACGAAAAGGTGAACTTATCCTTTAATAACACATATCATTACATCTCCAAAGAAGTAATCGCTATAGCATGAAAGGAAAAAACAAAACCAAAAACACACGTTATACTTACCTGCTCTGCGCAACGATTTTGGACAGAGAAGCCCCGATCTTCCTCTTCTCGGGTACTCCGCCGACACTCTGGCTCCCCCCCCCCCCCACAAGTGCTTGTTCGCTCTCCCTTAAGCCAAAACCCTTATTTTATACCCCTCCTTTATCATCCAGTTACTCTGAAACTAATACAGATGTTACTCAGAAGTACTGATTCTGATAATGAATATCTAGAATTGAAACAATTATCCTTTACTTTTACAACAGAGTAAACGCTAGCTCATCTACTGCATCCTCCCTCTATTTACATGTTTTTGATTTAAAAGGTGTAATGTCTGCCTTTATTTAGCAATCTGGCCAATAATTATCACAATGTGTTATTCTTGTATTGAATCTAAAAAAAAAAAAAAAAAACACACTTAATAAAAATTACTTATAAAATAAATCAATAAAAATACCTGGTCAGGTAGCTTGGCAATTACACTGACTTCTATGGAAGCTGCAGAAGCTCCGAGAAGGACCTCCCTAAGTGACAGAAAAAGAAATGTCATCAGGTCACTTTTTCACCGACACATAATTTCAATTTTTTTGTTTACCTGCAAAATAATTTTCTCCTGAAGTGCATTACCGGTCACAGAGGACTCTGATATTCATGATTATTCTGATGCTACAAAGTTTAGATTAATAGATGTTGTAAAAAAAAAAGAAAAAGAAAAATCCCTGCCCAGAGGGGGATCACTTCATTTTCAAGGGGGATCACTGCCCTTGACCTGTAGAGCACTCTGCCAGCTAGGTCACCGGATTCACTTCATCTCAGAGATCACTGCCCCCCAACCCCCCAGGGTCTAGCAAACATTACAGGTCATCCCCACTCTTGCATGTGGGGTTCAAGTACAGCCCCTCTTGGCATGCTAAACATATAGCATCTGGCTCTGGAACAGGCCAGGATTTACAGGAAACAAAGCCCATGAGAGATCTAAGATATGCAGGGAGGCACATCTATCAAAAATCAGAGTCCTCTGTATTCTGTGATGTAGGATTAATAAATATACATCTCTATGTGCCAATGAATACACAAACAATTAGATTTAACAACTCAATCCTCCCCTAGAAAACATATCAGATACACATGATGCATTACAGGTTCAGGATGTTGCTGACAACATAATGGCAAGATCCTGCACATGTACCAAATAGTAAGATGATCCGGCAAAATCGTAATCCCTGAATTGACGTTTATTGGTACATCAGAGTGACAGTAAAACGATAACTCGTTTCAGCAGTAGCCTTAGCAGTGGAACCTCAGATTGCGATTAAAGGGTTTGTAAAGGTAAAAGTTTTTTTACCTTAATGCATCCTATGCATTAAGGTAAAAAAACATCTGACAGCACCGCCCCCCCCCCCCCCCGAGCCCCCGTTTTACTTACCTCACCGTTCGAAAGTCCCGGGCGCGTGCTTGTCATCCTGCTCGGTTCCCAGCCTGGCCGTTGATTGGCTAGGCTGGGCGGATTGATAGCAGCGCAGCCATTGGCTGGCGCTGCTGTCAATCACAGCGGATGACGCGGCGCGCCGGGGGGCGGGGCCGAGTGATACAGTCGGCGGCTATGGCCGCTGCTGTATCACGGGAGCGCGCTCGCAAAGGCTTTCCACCATGCGAGGGAGCTCGCATGAACGTGGAAAGCTTTTGCGAGGAGGAGCCGAGACAGCCGCCGAGGGACCCCAGAAGACACGGATATGGGTCACTCTGTGCAAAACGATCTGCACAGTGGAGGTAAGTATAACATGTATGTTATTTAAAAAAAAAAAAAAAATTGTACCTTTAGTGTTCCTTTAACGCGGTTAACAAGCGTTTCACAATACGAGCACTGTATTTTTAAACATCCTTAATCGGTTTGCGAGTGTTGTGTTGCAAAACGAGCAGGATTCAGGCCAAAGCGGTGTGCAGTACCGCGTTTGGCCAGAGGTGAGGGGGGCGCCGGAGCCGAACGCCGCCGTTCGGAAATGCTTGGAAAGACACAAATACTCAGTTCCCGGGCCTTTACAAAGTTTGCCGAGGTCAGCCGAGCTGTCCTTGGGCCTTTCCGGACATTTCAGAGGATCTCTGGCGCCCCACCTCTGGTCGCATGCAGTATTGCATGCCATTGAAGTCAATGCAAAACAAAATGTTTTAGTTTCTATTGACTTCAATGGGGAAACTCGCTTTGATATGCGAGTACTTTGGATTACGAGTATTCTCCTGGAACGGATTATGCACATAATCCGAAGTTCCACTGTATTTTGAAAATGATATGGCAGGAGATTATATAATATATATATATATATACACACACACACACACACACACACACACACACACACACAGGCTCCACCTTTGTACAATTAGCATGTCAGGTTAGTACCACAGAACATTAGCATATTTAATTGATATCACCAATCATTCAAGTGGATGGCGACACCTGTTGAGCAGCACAACACAATGTGCTAGTGAGATCCTATGCATACGCAGTAGTGGCCTGGTCAGCAATTTCACTACCGTACATGCGCAGGATCTTGCCCATTATATTGTCAGATATTTCGCAGCAACATCCCGAACATCAACGGTGATGGCAGTAAAGAGTAGTCACTACCACACGCGAGCTTGATCTCTTCCTCTGCTCTGGGGGTAGTGGAAATGCCAGATGGCAGTGCCATTAACTGGTAAAGCTGTTCAACAGCAAGCCATAGAAACCACTGGGGAAGCTGAAAAACCAGGGATGTGCAGATAGGCATCCTTGATATTCACTGTGGTCAGGATGTTCCCCCTGCTGGAGTGAAGCAATCACGACCAGGTGGACTCCATCCTAAATTTTTGCAGAATTTGTTGAGATTCTTGAGGTCCAGAATAGGCCAGACAACTCGGGTTGGCTTGAAAACCGTAAAGGAGGTTTGAATAGAAGTTGTAAAACCTTTCCCCTTTCAGAGTGGGCATGATGGGGGAAGCATGAAAAGGAAAAGTGTTAGAGCTCTAGCTTGTAACCTCTGGACACCACCAAAGAAATTCATCTACAATTTCCTGAGTCCAGACAGCCCGAAGGCCCACAAGCTTCCTCTCACCCATAAAAGTGGGGGCATCCTTTCACTGGAAAAAGGACTTCTTACCAGGAATGGAGGTCTTTGGAGTCCAGTTCTTTATTTGAAACTGGGTGGTAGGCTTTTGCTTAAAGCCAGAGGTCTGTAGCTGATGAAAGGATTGCTTCTTGGGAGCTGAAGAAGGCCTCAGCTTTTAACTCATTGGCTTTGCCTTCTTTTTCGGGGGAAATCACATGCTCTGATCCACAGTCACCTTCTGCATGAAAGCATCTAGGCATGGCCCAAACAAAATGCTCACTGTCAAAGGATAGCCGCCAATGTTGTTTCTTAGGCCTCTTGCACTCTGGAGCTCAAAAACCAGCCAGGAGAAAAGTTTATAAAAGCTTTAGCGTGCATGATGCCTTATAGAGAAGCTCAGATGATCAACATTTGAGCCACAGGATTCTCCTCATATGGACAGGCATTCCATCCAGCTGAATGGAATCCTACAAGGCACGGACCAAGAAACTCAAAGCTCCTGAAAACTACTCCAGGTATTGTCCTCAGGATCCGATTCTCTGGACTAGAGCATACGTTTTTCCTGAACCTTGACTGCATAGCAGATTTCCACCTGCAAAGCATTGCAACAGTGATCAGAGCAATGTCAAGCTCCTGCACACTTCTCCAGCTTCTTACCCATACATGAGTAAGAGCTTTCAGTTAGAAAGCTGAAGAGTCAATGGACTACAAGTGTGCTGAATACTGCACCCATAGTCCATCGAGAACTACAAGTCTGTCTGCACGGTGGCCGATAGAACTTGTAGTATATTCATTCACAGATCTGCGACAGTGGCGGTGAGGACGAGGAAACTCTGCATGCCGTCACAGGTAGGGGGATCTTGGGGGATGGGAGGCAGGTGCCTACTTAATTTTTAGGAACACGTTACATCTGTATTTAGGAGAAAACATGTTTTTAAGTCTTTAGACAGGCTCAAACCTCTTATCCATAGCATCATTAAACCTGGAACTAGATCCATCGGGATCGTGAGAGCATTCTTCAGGTATGCAACAGCCTAATCCATGGCTGGGGAACTTTTTTTTAAAACTCTTTCATGGGGTACTGCTGAGTAAACCGCTTTAGGTGAAAAAACATCTTCTACAGATGAGCTCAATCAGCATATATCACCCTTCTCAAATGAGGATGCACAGAAAGAGATTTGGGGTGGTAAGCCAGACGCCAGGACTGAAACCCAGTGACCATAGGAAAATTGAATTTTAAATTTGTTCTGACTGCACCCGCCAAATTAAAAAGACAAAACAAAAAAAAAACGTATGGTTCTCTATGCCAGAGAGAGGCCAGAACCCTCAGCCTCTTCCTGTTGAGACTCATCCAAAGAAGAGAGATCTTCATCACGAATCTTGTCCTCCTCATCAAAATCACGTTCTTCACCTGTCACTTTATCCTCCCACAGGTGGGGTGGAGAAAAGGGGAAACCATTTGTGTTTGCACCACAGGTGTTTTAAACCAGGAAAAAAAAAACTGAAAGCTAGTCACACAGCCCAGAAAGTACAGCTGTTTGAGGTTTCCTGTACTGTCAACAGTGCGAGATATGGACACCTATGATTATATGAAAGCTGTCAATTTACAAGCAAAATTATTGTTTGGATGTTAATTCTTATGCAACTTTGAGAAATAATGCAGATCATGAAGTTTCACCAATGACAATGAATATTAAGCTTAAAAAACTGGAGTCTGCAAGTGCAACTTACCAATCCTCCATGTAATTCATAAAGAAATGATGCTGCCTTTCATTGTTGACGCTGCAGTAACAGATCTCTGTAAAATTCAGGAAGCGCTCCCCTCGTTTGTCTTCCTTTTTCTGCATTAAATATTGGTATTTGTTCAACAAAATAAATAGTTCAATTTCAAAGCAAACTTTTACAATGGTTGCCATTGTTGATATTGCCTTCAGAAAAGGCCAACTGCTTGGCTTATCCAACGGCTTTATTTTATTGTTAGTGTACAAAATTACATAATAATCAGTGAGCTTTGGCATCAACTCTCAGGAATCCAAACCTTCATACTCTCATTTTGCTTTCGGAATCGCATGCGCTCAGCGATACCTACACATTTCCTCAGTTTCCATCCAGGGTGAACATGGAAACAATAAACCCAGTGTGCCCTTGTATGGACTTTACTACTATGAAGACAATGATAGCCCTGCCTCCTCTGACACCTGGGTGGCCTATTGTCAGTTAGAGCAGGGGTCTCCAACCCCCGGTCCGCGGCCCACTACCGGGCCGCAGCCCGTTTACTGGTGGGCCGCGAAGCCTGCGGTGCGGCGGTGGCAGGCGAGCAGAGAGATCGCCGCCATCACCGCACTTCTGCCCACACAGCCCCGCCGCACTTCCGTCCACACAGTCCCGCCGCTGTTAGGGGTGAAGCAGGCGAGCAGAGAGATGACATCTCCCACTGCTCGCCCGCATCACCGCTGTTCCGCCCAAACAGCCCGGCCAACGTACCAAGGGGGGGGCGAGGGTGCATTCTGCACTGGATGCCGTACATTAGGGGGGATGACAGCACAGCGCCCCCTGCCCTCCGTGAGTGAAGCCAGGCGACAGGCAGCAGTGCTCGGCGCTGTGAGATCCAGGGCAGGGAGAGAGGTGAGCTGTGGCAGGGGGGATCAGTATGTGCGCTATCACATTACACCGCAGAGCGGGGGGAGAGACAGTGTGCAGAGCTGGAGAGGGTGGGTGGGCAATGTGCAGGAGTCCAGAGCTGGTGGTGGGGGGGAATGTGCAGGGATCCCAGGCTGGGGGGGGGGGGGGGCATGTGACAATCTGCATCTGGAGGCATGCGACTGTGGCAATCTGCATCTGGAGGCATGCGACTGTGGCAATCTGCATCTGGAGGCATGCGCCTGGTCCAATCTGCATCTGGAGGCATGTGGCAATATGGTGACAGGCACTGTGGCAAGCTGCATCTGATGGCAGATTCTGCATTATGGTGCGTTTAACTATTTAATTTTATATTACAATATAAAAATAAAAATAATGTGCTTCAATCATCCTGACACCATATTAACCATGGTGTTGTTATGATTGAAGTGCTAACACCAGCCATTTCCTGACAAATTGGCCGCGAAAAACCGCATCGTCTGCCCGCATCATCGGGCCTTGGCACAATTTTCATCCACAATGCCGGTCCCCGGTACCAAAAAGGTTGGGGACCACTGAGTTAGAGGATCTGGGAGAGGCAGGGCTAAGCACCAAGTGAAAGTGTGCGTTTGCAAATTGAAGCGTTCCAGTGCACTCCGGATGGAAAATGAGAAGTTATGTAGGACCCAGACTGTGCATGAACCAAGATGCTGCAGTAAATTGAAATGCTCTGAATGCAGCGTCACTTACAGAATTATTGTTCCTAACATGCAGGGTAAACATAAATGGTATTAGATTTGCAGCATATGTCTTTAGAACAAAATCTGCATTTACACTACATATTAGGCAGATAAAATTAAAGTGACATACCGGAAGCAAGACCATCACAAGCTGAGGAGAGGTTTCCACAGAGCCATCCGCAGCTGCATACACCACTGCAAAGACGTATGTGCTGATCCATAGAACATCCAGCACTAAAGATACAAACACATAGTAAGTATTGAACATCTAAAGAACTAGACTGTTTACACAATACACCACATACAACCTCAATTTGAAAAAAGTCAGAAAGCTGTGTAAAATCTACATGAAAAAACAGAATGCAATGATCTGCAATTCTCATAAACCCATATTTTATCCACAAAAGAAAAAAAAAAATAGAAGACTTATCAAAAGGTTTAAAGGGGTTGTAAACCCTCGTGTTTTTTCACCTTAATTCATCCTATGCCTGATCCTCCTCTTCTGGGGTTCCCCAGCGGTGCTCCTGTCTTATCTTTTTGAGTGCCCCCACTTTCCCTGGGAGCACTCGTGTGGGCACGCTGCCAAGACCGCTCCCCCCCCCCCCCCCCCCGTGTCACTAGCTTTGATTGAAAGCAGTGGGAGGCAATGGCTTTTGTTGCCATCAAGCCAGCCAATGAGGACAAGAGACAGCGGCTGGAGCTGCTCTGCTCGTCCCCATCGCTGGAGCGATCAGATTCAGGCAAGTAAAAGGGGGGTTTACAACCCCTTTAACATTGGGTAAAAAAATAGATCAGCTTAATATATATATAAAAGTGCGTTTGCGATTCTTTTGGGGCACTAACTTTGTATTGACACCTTCAGCAGATCGCAAACACAGTACAATTGCAATGCAGTGCATTTCCCGCACTCAGACTCAATGGGCTTGAATCGCACCAAAAAAGTGCAGGCAACCTTTTTGAAGCCGCTCTCCAACCGTATTGCATGGCTGTCTTGTACCATGCAATCCAGTGCTGGCAAACCACACTGCATTTTCGATCCTTTTGGGGCGCCAATAACTTTGTATTGACACCCGCAACATATTGTGAACACAGTGCGATTACAATGCAGTGTAGTAAACACGCAGGGATGGCTGCATTTCCTGCACAGTATATGTGTGAACCTAGACTACTTCCTAATGCTTGGCATTTCTGTTCTGCCGTGAGGGAATGCACCATAACATCAATAACAGAGCAGAATCATTTATACCTTTAACTGGATTATCCGAATCATAAAAGGAAGGACAGGGAATAACTTTCTTCTCCTGGAGATTCTGAAAGAGAACATTACTTCAATTAGCACAGAATGAAAAGACAGAAGAAGCAAATAAACAAACAAGGAAATAATCAAAGCTTGACATCTCAACAGGGTAAGTCGCCTACAAACTATAATAAACTTCCTTCGGAAAATGGATAATAAAATTATAAAATATTATAAAAATTAATAAAAACAAAAAGTCAGCAAAAACAATATATTTAAGCCAAAAAAAAAGCAACCACAAAAATTAGTCATATAGGAATAGTCCAATACTATAGACGTTTATTAAATGCCAATAGATGTATACAGGCGGTCCCCTACTTACAAACGGAGGGAGACAACAGGAAGAGAGTACCGTTATCCACTATGGCCAGCGGCCTGTACTTCTGAATAAACTGCAAGGGTGCTGATGAGCTCTCCCATAGTTAATTTACAAGCACTACTGCTTTCAAGCCAACAGACAGTATGCAGGTACTAGCAGAAAGCTGCTTGTCTGCAGAAGCCTAACACTGCACCCCTTATCATGGGTACAATGCTTTCCAAAAGGTTAGTAATATTAGTTGGTTGAGGTTAAAAGGGGAAATTTTTTGAGCCAGCAGATATCCTTTTAATTCTCTTTACATTTGGGAATTATGTCACACACAGTAAACCCATCTCTCCTCCATCACTTTTGGGGAAAAGTCAAAGACTGCAGAACAGGAAAGCAGGTAGGACAATAGATCACTGGTTTACATTTAACCCATACATTTTAGCCTATATTGTAAAGGGTTTACCAAATTTAGGCTACACTGCACAGAGTTTAGGCCTACAGGTTCTACTGATTAAAGAGAAAGTAAACCCTAGTAAAAAAAAAAAAAAACCCTGCAAGACAAAAAGGCATAATGAGCTAGTATGCATAGCATACTAGCTCATTATAGATTACTTACCACAGATCGAAGCCCGCGCAGTGGTCCCGGTCTCCCCCTCCAACATGTCTTCCCGGAGTTACTTCCGGGTATCGCGGCTCCAGCACTGTGTATGGAGATTGTGCACGGGACTTGCCGATAATGGCGTGTAGACTGGAGCAACGGCACATAGGTGCCATTGCTTCAGTTTGCCCCAGTGCCCCAGATATCCCCTGCACATGCAGGGGACAGGGGATATCTCCTAAACCATGCAGGTTTAACCACTTACCCCCCGGACCATATTGCTGCCCAAAGACCAGAGTACTTTTTGCGATTCGGGACTGCGTCGCTTTAACAGACAATTGCGCGGTCGTGCGACGTGGCTCCCAAACAAAATTGGCGTCCTTTTTTTCCCACAAATAGAGCTTTCTTTTGGTGGTATTTGATCACCTCTGCGTTTTTTATTTTTTGCGCTATAAACAAAAATAGAACGACAATTTTGAAAAAAATGAATATTTTTTACTTTTTGCTGTAATAAATATCCCCCAAAAATATATAAAAAAACATTTTTTTTCCTCAGTTTGGGCCGATACGTATTCTTCTACATATTTTTCGTAAAAAAAAAAAATCGCAATAAGCGTTTATTGATTGGTTTGCGCAAAAGTTATATCGTTTACAAAATAGGGGGTATTTTTATGGCATTTTTATTAATATTTTTTTTACTAGTAATGGCGGCGATCAGCGATTTTTTTTTCGGTATTGCGACATTATGGCGGACACTTCGGACATTTTTGACACATTTTTGGGACCATTGGCATTTTTATAGCGATCAGTGCTATAAAAATGCATTAGATTACTATAAAAATGCCACTGGCAGTGAAGGGGTCAACACTAGGGGGCGGGGAAGGGGTTAAGTATGCCTGGGTGTGTTCTTACTGTGGGGGGGGGGGGGTGGCCTCACTAGGGGAAACACTGATCTTCTGTTCATACATTGTATGAACAGAAAATCAGCATTTCCCCTGCTGACAGGAACGAGAGCTGTGTGTTTACACACACAGCTCCCGTTCTCCGCTCTGTACCGAGCGATCGCGTGTGCCCGGCGGCGATCGCGCCCGCCGGGCACACGCACGGGAGTCGGGGGCGAGCGGGCGGCGCGCGTGCGCCCCTAGTGGCGGCTAAAAGGCAGGACGTCATATTACGTGCTCTCGCCTAGGAGAGCCACCTTGTGGACGTATTATGACGGTGCGGCGACGGCAAGTGGTTAAAGGGGTTATAAAGGTTTGTTTTTTATTTTCTAAATAGGTTCCTTTAAGCTAGTGCATTGTTGGTTCACTTACCTTTTCCTTAGATTTCCCTTCTAAATGTTTTTTTTCTTTGTTTTCTTTGTCTGAATTTCTCACTTCCTGTTCCTCCTCAGTAAGCTGTTCGAAATGACTTTCCACCGCTCGAATGTTAGTGGAAAGCTTATGCCGCGTACACACGATCATTTTTCGGCATTAAAAAGAAAACGTTGTTTTTCAGCATGTCCAAAAAACAACGTTTTTCCAACTTCATCATTAAAAACGACATTGCCCACACACCCTCGTTTTTTAAAAATGATGAACAAAGCGCGGTGAAGTACAACACGTACGACGCCACTCTGAATGGGAAGTTCTATTCGCCTTTGGGCTGCTTTTAGCTGATTCCGTGTTAATAAAAGAAGATTCACGCTTTTTTGTCGGTTACAGCGTGATGAATGTGCTTACTCCATTATGAACGGTAGTTTTACCAGAACGAGCACTCCCATTTCATAAATGGCTTCTGAGCATGCGCGGGTTTAAAACGTTGTTTTAGCCCACACACGATCATTTTTTACAACCCGAAAAACGACGTTAAAAAATGCAGCATGCTCGAAAAAAAAAAAACACGATCATTTTAAATGAAGTTTAAAAAAAAAAAAAAAAAAAATGTCATGCCGAAAAATGATCGTGTGTACACGGCATTACTGAGAAGAAACAGGAAGTGAGAAATTCAAACAAAGGAAAAAAACATTTAGAAGGGAAATGGAAGGAAAAGGTAAGTGAACCAACAATGCACTAGCTTAACCACTTCAATACTAGCCCATAGACATATGACGTCCACAGATGGGATCGCCCATCCTGGGTGGACGTCATGTGACGTCCTGGGCTTTGCGGGGGGGATATCTGAATGATGCCTGCAGCTAGAGCCATCATTCAGGTATCATTCTTTAGTGCCGGCGATCCTGCGCACCATAAGAACGATCATAGCGGCGGTTCCACCGCTTGATCGTTCTTATAGGCGGCGGGAGGGGACATCCCCCCCTCCCGCCGCCATCCGGTGCTTCTCCGGGCTCTCCCGTGCCATCGGGAGCCCAGAGAAAGAATCGTCTGGCGTAGGCAGGAAGCATAGAGATAACTAGTGACCAGATGGTCACCAGTCATCTCTATGACCGTCGGAGGCCCGGGCGCGGGCGCGATGTGATGACGCCTGGGTCCCCTTAAAGCGGGGGGGGGTTCACCCTATCGACGGGAAAAAAAAAAAAAAAATTTCTTTTACCTTAAAATCAGGCATTGTAGCGCGAGCTACAGTATGCCTGTCCCGAATTTTTTACCCCCGTACTCACCTTGTAGTCGTCCATCGAAGATACCGGGGAATGGGCGTGCCTATGGAGACGGAGGATGATTGACGGCCGGCTCTGGCGCGTCACGCTTCTCCGGAAATAGCCGAAATAGGCTTGGTCTTCACGACGCGTGCGCATAGCCTGTGCGCAGGCGCCGTGAAGAGCCGAGACCTACTCCGGCTGTCTTCGGGGAGAGTGACGTGCCAGGGCCGGCCGTCAATCATCCTCCCTCTCCATAGGCACGCCCATTCCCCGCGGGAGCCGAAATCTACGATGGACGACTACAAGGTGAGTACGGGGGTTAAAAAAATCGGGACAGGCATACTGTAGCTCGCGCTACAATGCCTGTCTCGATGGTAAAATGTGTCGGGGGGGGGTGAACTACCGCTTTAAGTAAACAAAGCCGTGATTGCGGCTAGTGAGCAACAGTAATCATGAGATCGGTGAATTTTTTTTCACTGATCTCATGCTTTCCAGCCTGGAGGAGAGATGCAAGGTCTTTTTGACCCCGCATCTCTCCATAAAGAGGACCTGTCAAACACATTTCCTATTACAAGGGATGTTTACATTCCTTGTAATAAGAATAAAAAAAAAAAGTGTAACAAAATAAAAAAAATAAAATAAAAAAATGCCCCTGCACCCGGTAGCTCGCGCGCAGAAGCGAACGCACACGCAAGTCCCGCCAACATATGTAAACGCCGTTTAAACCACATATGTGAGGTATTGCCGCGTGCGTTAGAGTGGCAGCAACAATTCTAGCACTAGATCTCCTCTGTAAATTTAACCTCTTGACCACCGCCCCATGTCAAAAAGACGTCCTCTTTTTAAAGTTGAATATCTCGATAACGGCAGCAGCTGCTGCCACAACCGAGATATTCATCTTTTCAGGGGGCGGTGGTGTACACGATAACGGCGGTCTCCGCGGCGGATTTGCCGCGAGATCGCCGTTATCGGTGGCGGGAGAGGGCCCCCCCCCCCTCCCGCCGCTCTCCCGCGCCCTCCGCCGCTTACCGGAGCCGTCGGTAGCGGCGGAGGGGATCGGATGTGTCCGGCAGCTGAGCGGGGACGGGACTGAAGGAGAAATCTCCTTCACCCGTCCTCATAGCTCTGCTGGGCGGAAGTGACGTCAAAACGTCAGTCCCGCCCAGCCTCTTAAAGAAACATTTTTTTTTTTGTCATTTGAAAAAATGACATTTTTTTTTTTTTATTTTTTTTTTTGCATTTAAGTCTGATTATGAGATCTGAGGTCTTTTTGACCCCAGATCTCATATTTAAGAGGACCTGTCATGCTTTTTACTATTACAAGGGATGTTTACATTCCTTGTAATAGGAATAAAAGTGATCAATTTTTTTTTTTTTTATTTCAGTGTAAAAAATTATAAAAACGAAATAAAAATAAATAAGAAAACCAAAAAAAAATGTTTTAAAGCGCCCCGTCCCGACGAGCTCGCGCGCAGAAGCAAACGCATACGCGAGTAGCGCCCGCATATGAAAACGGCATTCAAACCACACAAGTGAGGTATCGCCGCGATCGTTAGAGTGAGAGCAATAATTCTAGCCCTAGACCTACTCTGCAACTCAAAAAATTCAACCTGTAGAATTTTTTAAACGTCGCCTATCGAGATTTTTAAGGGTAAAAGTTTGACGCCATTCCACGAGCGGGCGCAATTTTTAAGCGTGACATGTTGGGTATCATTTTACTCTGCGTAACATTATCTTTCACAATGTATAAAAAAATTGGGCAAAATGTATTGTTGTCTTATTTTTTAATTCAAAAAAGTGATTTTTATCCAAAAAAAGTGCGCTTGTAAGACCGCTGCGCAAATACGGTGTGACAAAAAGTATTGCAATGACTGCCATTTTATTCCCTAGGATGTCTGCTAAAAAAAAATATATAATGTTTGGGGGTTCTGATTAATTTTCTAGCAAAAAAATTGTGATTTTCACATGAAGGAGAGAAGTGCCAGAATTAACCCGGTGGGCAAGTGGTTAAACTGGTAATCTGTAAAAAAAATTCAAAGCGTTGCCTATGGAGATTTTTAAGTACCGAAGTTTGGCGCCATTCCATGAGTGTGCGCAATTTTAAAGCGTGGCATGTTAGGTATCTATTTACTCGGTGTAACATAATCTTTCATATTTTACAAAGAAATTGGGCAAACTTTACTGTTTTGTTATTTTTTTAATTCATAAAAAAAAAAATTCCCCAAAAAAAGGCGTTTGAAAAATGATTGCGCAAATACCGTGCAAGATAAAACGTTGCAATGACTGTCGTTTTATTCCCTAGGGTGTCTGCTAAATAAACATATATATGTTTGGGGGTTCTGTGCAATTTTCTAGCAAAAGAATGAGGATTTGTACATGTAGGAGAGAAGTGCCAGAATAGGCCCAGTATTGGAGGTGTGTATAAAAGCCCGGTATTGAAGTGGTTAAAGGAACCAATTTAGAAAAGGAAATGTAACGGAATTACCGGTTTATAAATACGAGCAAAACTGCTAAAATCTCAAAGCAAACTTACTTTATTATGAGGGACAAGCCACACTTACCGGGAGGTACTGCACAACTGTGCCATTCTGTTTGCCGACAGCCAGCTGCTTTCCTTTGGGGCTCCAACACACTATAAACAAAAATATCAAATTAAATATCAAATTCTATACATAAAACAAGTGGAAAGTCAGATTTTTGGTGTTTCTTCTGCCATAGTCACAGGCACCCGATTAGTTTTTATCTTTACTTTTGACAAATAAGCCTGAACATCGAAACATAATGACTTGCAGACACTGTTTAGCTCAGTCACTTAAAGGCCAACTCTTTGATACTTTATTCTGTTTGAGATAAAGTGCACCAAAAAAAAAAAAAAGAAGAGAATCACACTCACTAAATGTGTTTCACCCCAATGGGCTTGCTCACAAGGATAGAATAGTTCCTAAAATGAGCCAACTACATATTTGACATCATCTTATATCTTTATGTTGGATTGCAATAAGCATATATTGATTGGTTTGTGCAAAAGTTATAGAGTCTACTAAATAGGGGGTAGATTTATGGACTTATTTATTTTTTTATGTTTTTACTGGTAATGGCGGCAAACTGAAATTTTTAGTGGAACTGCAGCGGACAAATTTGACCCTTTTTGGGGACCAGTGACATTATTACAGTAATTGGTGCTAAAAAAAAAAAAAAATGCAATGATCAATGTATAAATGACACTGGCAAGGAAGGGGTTAACACTAGGGGGCAATCAAGAGGTTAACTGTGTTCCAACTGTGTGAGGGATGGGCTCAATTATACAACACAGAGATCGCTATTCCCGATTAATAGGGACAGCAGATGACAATGTTGTCCCCTGTCAGAATGGGGATCTGCCTTGTTTGCAAGGTGCGTGTCCAAACTATCTATTGCATGAAGCGACGTACAGGTACGTCTTTTTGTGTAATAGAGCTGACCTGCCGCAGTATATGTACTGTGGCTGGTCGGCAAGTGGTTAAATAACCAAGAGGCGGGGCCACCAGATGACTTAACTGGGTGACCAGTCCACTGTAACATCATTAACTGAGAAGGCACTGGCTAATTATGTCACAGGGTGGGGAGGGGCATCTAGTGACGTTGCCGGGTGGCCCCACCCCATAGCTATTTAAGAACTGTCAGATGGTAGAGCTGCCAGACGACGAGAGCCAGCGACGCATTTGGACCTGTTTTTTTGCCCTTCTTTCGGGTCAACGGTAGTGTTCATCATGATTGATGCTGGATCTACACCAGGGGACATTATTCGTTTGTTTTTTTAATAAAGGAACTGTCAAAAATGTTACAAATGTACCCCATACTCATTCACATAGGGGTGGGGAAGAGCCAGGATCTGGAGCCCCTTTTGTTAAAGGGAGCTTCAAGATCCCAATAAGCCCCCCCACAGACACCCACAACCACCAGCCAGGCAGTGCTCAGAAAACGCACAGGACTCAGCACCAGTAAGGGGTGTGAAATGCATCAGTTGATTCATCCACTGTCCTTGACTGCTGTATGGACTGATTTTAATTAATAAATATTTTTTTTACTGGAGTGAGAGATTTCCTCTATTGCATGAGCCTTAGAATGGAGGTGGGGGTAGATTTAAGAATAGTTAGTGTTTGACTGAACTTCCACTTTAACAGTTATACGGTTAACCATTAAAGGGTCCAATCAGATTTTTCCAAAGAATCCCCAATAGCATAGGAGGTAGGATTATTTTTTTTGGCAAACAGATACAAACTGCTTAGGCAGAAATAATTTTATTACAAACTATAATACAAAGATTAGCGTGCACAGAAAAACGTGCCAACTTTTATATGGGCATTTAAAAGTATCAAAGTTTTGCGTGACAGTTTGTTAAATAGTGGTACGCTGTCCGTCCACACATGCAACGGTCCACTCAATCTTGTAGTGCTGCTCTTAGCTGTTCACCCCTCCTCGCTATAGCAGTTAGCCCACTGCGGTAATGAAATACATTTAGAACAACTTCTAACTTAAAATATTGCCATGTGATTATTTTGGTGCACACCATTAGAGACTCATAGAAACTGTAGCATTTCACTTAAGTGATTTGGCGCCACGACACATTGAACACTGTAATTTGGCTCATCAAAAATGCACCAATGTTTGTATAAAAAATAAAACACACTTCCCTTTGTTAGACTCCATGCACACTGGCTTAAAAAAAAAAAAAAAACGCTGCTTTTACAGGAGCTTTGTGTTCTGCCAGTAGAAGCAGCTTAGTGTTATCCTATGTGTCTATGCGCATTAGGACAATTACAGGCATATTTTGAGCTCAATGTTTGGAGGCAAGAAAAGAAAAAAGAAAAAACCTTCTGGTTTGCGCTTTTGATTGGCAGAAAAAAAAAACAAAAAAAAAAAAAAACACAAAACTCTGCTAAACTCCGTACAAAACTTTTTTCAAGGGAACTGCCATCTTTTTTTAATGCCCAGTGTGCATGGAGCCTTTAGGAGTAAAATGTTTAGAAACAAAAATATTCACTTTAATTGTACAAAAAAAAAAAAAAAAAAAAAAAAGATACTCACCTGAGGTAACCCCAGTAGCTACGGGCAGGCTGGCATACAGACTTACAGTATCTGTGACCTGTAGCACGGAGATGCTCCCATCACTTAGACAGACAGCCACATTAGAAGCTACTGGGTTCCATTTAAGGTCTGAAACAAAACTGCCAGCATCTTGCAAAAGTCTTTGAGATGCAAAGGCCTGTTTAGGTTGCCTGGCCTATGAGAGAGAGAGAGAGAGAGACACACAGAATTCAGTAAGACACTGACAGTTTAGGTTTTTATTTTTTTTAAAAACACTACTATATATCTGTGCTTTTTAATGCAAATCTTCCCTAAAGGCCTTTATTCTACTAAAAGTTGAGGATTAATTTAAAGGATACGTTCACCTTTCGTAAAAAAAATTAAATACACTACTACTACTACTACTACTACTACTACTACTACTACTACTACTAATAATAATAATAATAATAATAATAAATGCACATCTTTTTTTTTTATTTTTTTTTATGCAAAAACTTTTTTTTTTTATTAGGAACCTGTAAAGCAATGTACTCATGATCAGCAGATCACAGATGCAAACTTGGGTTCCTGCCAACTTTCAGTGTAGCTGTCTGCCCATAACTTGTACAGGCAGGGAGTTACTGAATGACAGGAAGCATCAATGAACTACCTAGAACGCTCATCAGCACCCTGGTAGTTCATTGAGAACTGTAAGCCATCAGCCACAATGGTTGGCAATAGCTGTAGTTCCCCCAATATAGTAATCTGTTAATGAATGACGTGGCCGGGGGTGCGGGGAGAAGATCCCCGGTCCGCTGGCACAATTAGAAGGGTTATCTCGTGCATGCGCCCTTAGTTCGAGAATTAAGCTCTGAAGGGACGGCGTGGGATGCTGTCTCTTCAGAGTGCATGCGACGGTGACGTCCCTGGCAGCATCCCTTGCGAATATCTCCTAAAGCTGAGGAGATATTCACTGTACCTACAGGTAAGCCTTGTTATAGACTTACCTGTAGGTACAAGATAAAAAGTGGAGTTTACCTCCACTTCAAAGTCATCAGTGTCCTCCCTGACCAAAAGTAAAGTGCAGGATGGGGCAGAGCTTGACTGCTTAAGGTAAATTAAATGTAAAGGTTTGAATTTTTTTGAAGGTTTGAAAAATGGTGCCCTGATCCTCCTCTTCTAGGGTGCACCACCAGGTGCTCTTCCCCTTCATTGCATGCACCCACAGAGAGCCGCTTTCCCTAGGGGAACCTGTGAAAGCGCGCTCCCGAGTCCCGCTGCTGTGTTCATTGGTAAAGAGAGCGGGACTTAGCCCTGCACCCGCATCTCTGGATTTGAGTGACAGCAGCGTGAGCCAATGGCTCCTGCTGCCATCAACCTATCCAATGAGGACAGAGACAGCCGCTGGGCTCGTGCACATCGCTGGAATGGATGGGCTCAGGTAAGAAAAAGGGGGGCTCTGGGGGGCAGCTGCTGCAAAGAGATTTTTCACCTTAATGCATAGATTGCATTAAGGTTAAAAACCTTCAGACTTTACAATCCCGTCAAGATTTTCTTAATAGAGAGCCAGGCTCTGGGGCACTCAAGCAGCTACAAATGTACATGTGGAAAAATATTTAAACAAACAATGTTCGATAAACTACCTCCGATGAATATTAATTAGGGTTTTTAAGAAGCAACGCTGCTGATGACTGGAAGTGGATAGAGTGTGGATCTTGTACGTAGAAGTAGGGGAGGGCGCCACCCTGACAACTTTCATTTCCTGGTGGCAGCTGGATGAGCTTAAAGGTTTATTTCTTATACTGTAGATCAGGCACGTCCAAAGTCCGGCCCGTGTTCCGGTTTCGAATGTCCCGCCTGGTAATTTGGACTTGTATATCTTTTGTGGCACTAACGATTCCCCGAGCGCCAGGGGATACAAAAGATATACATGCTGGCTCTTCCTTTGAGGGAACAGGGAGGAGGCGGGATGAGTGCCATTCATACAGGTGAATTTCATGTTTGCACAGCGGCCTCTCTAATTGGAAGTCCCGTCTCCTGTGCTGCCATTGGATGACTGTTCTGTCCATCATAGGAGGCGGGACCTATGTTGGCGCTCATCCTGCCCCCTCCCTGTCCTATCCGAGGTTGCAGATGGGCATCAATCAGGCTGCACTGATGACAATGGTGAGTCTGCATTCCTGGCAATGGGGGTGCTGCATTCATGGCAACGGTGGGGCTGCAGATGGGCACCGACCATTATTTTGCTTTAAAGTTCCTTATTTAAAATGTAATTTTTTTCCTGAAACTTCCCTCTGAAAGAGATGGTGTGTTTTATACGCCGATAAATACAGCATAGCCAAATAACATAAGTTCACCTCTTCACCACACACAGCCACAAAAGGCAAGATAATTCTTATAGGGCAGTGTATTAGTGCTCGGACAAACACACTTAGACCACATTTTAATGGTTCAAAGAATTTTGGGCAAAATGGTCGGCCCTCACACATGTTCACCTCAGCAAATCAGGCCCTCTTTCAAAAAAGTTTAGACACCCCTGCTGTAGATCAATCAAGTTTAAAACTCAGCCTGGATGGCAACCATGGATCCTTCGATAGATACAGTTGAGAAGTGAGCGTAGTCACCCCAGGACATAAAGTGTGTTACTGGCAGGGTCACCAGGTGAAAAAAAAAGGGAAAAGCCTGAAAAATGAAAACTAAGACAGCCACCAAGTCAAAGGACTGATAAGCTGTAACATATGACATTTTTCTTTTTTAAGTTTAGATATGCATTAGGCAACAAATGTTTTCTTTATGCCAGTACTGTTAAAACAGAACAAATCTGTAAAATAATTTCTGTACTATAGGAATACTAATAATTGAAAAAAAAAAATCTGAAAAGTCTGATCGAAAAATACCTTGTTCAGTAGTGTACGAGTATCATAGAAGGAGATTATACAGCCATTGTCATTGGAGGACATGCAGACAGACAGAGTGAGGTTGTCAGAACTCAAGGCCACATGATGCACTGGATATTTTGTTGGCACATCAATCCCAGGTGGACTGGCAGCTGCAGAAAGGAGGCAAAAAAATTAAATAATCAGTCTGTGATGTTTAACCACTTGCTTACTGGGCACATATACCCCCCTCCTGCCCAGGTGAAATTTCAGCTTTCGGCACTGCGTCGCTTTAACTAACAATTGCGCGGTCGTGCGACGTGGCTCCCAAACAAAATTGACGTCCTTTTTTTCCCACAAGTAGAGCTTTCTTTTGGTGGTATTTGATCGCCTGTGCGGTTTTTATTTTTTGCGCTATAAACAAAAAAGTGCGACAATTTTGAAAAAAATACAATATTTTTTACTTCTTGCTATAATAAATATCCCAATTTAAAAAAAAAAAAAAAAAAAAAACTCATTTTTTTTCTCAGTTTAGGCCAATACGTATTCTTCTACATATTTTTGGTAAAAAAAAAAAAAAAAAAATCGCAATAAGCGACTGGTTTGCGCAAAAGTTATAGCGCTTACAAAATAGGGGACAGAATTATTATTATTTTTTTTTTTACTAGAAATGGCGGCGATCTGTGATTTTTATTGGGACTGCGACGTTATGGCGGACACATTTTTGGCGCCATTCACATTTATACTGCGATCAGTGCTATAACTATGCACTAATTACAGTATAAATGTGACTGGCATTGAAGGGGTTAACACTAGGGGGTGAGGAAGGGGTTAAATATGTTTCCTATAAAGTGTTCTAACTGTAGGTGGAGGGGGGGGGGGGTGACTGGAGGGGTGACCGATCTGTGTCCCTATGTACAAGAGACACAGATCGGTCTCCTCTCCAGAGACAGCACCGCTGTCTCTGTGTAAAACGGCAATGAGAGATGATCTCATATGTTTACATATGAGATCATCTCTCATTGGCCGCACAGATCGCATCACAAACGGCCACTCTGATTGGCCGTTCGCGGCGATCCGTAATTGGCTGTGTCCAAGGGACACGGGCAACACAGATTTTCCCCGTTGCGCGCTCTGGAGCGCGCGCGGGGACCGCCCAAAGGGGCGGACGTCAATTGACGTCCACTTGGATTTTGGGATGCGCGCTGTAGCCGTCAATTGACTATAGCGCGGGTCCCAAGTAGTTAATACAACTAGGACTCACTTAGCAACATCCTGTGAGTACCTAGCAACGTCCTGGGAGTATTCCAGTCAGGTTTCATAATGTATGTAAATGGCCTTATTCAACTTCAGTCAGAGCTGAATAGTTTGTTTCTTTATCTATAGATGCCCCTTATCTGCATAGGCAGTTTTGTGGTAAAGGTAAACTATGCCTTTACGTATTAGGGGGGGGGGGGCTGTATACTGAAGGTTTTTTACCTTCATGCATAAAGGTAAAACAACCTTCAGCCTTTAGAACCACCTTAACTATAAAGTGATGAGCCTATGGGAAAATATGGGTACTGTAGTCCTTTGCCATTTTACAAGCAGGCAATTATTAAGCCTTGTAATATTTGGTATTTGTTTACTCTATGCAAACTCATCTTTTATAATTTAGCCAAAAACCGATTACTACATTGCGTTAGTAATAAAAAAATTATTTGAGTGTATTTTTCACTGAAAATTTAATATGACAAACCGTAACACAATTAACATGTGACATAAAAATAAATAGGTAAAAAAAAGACACCATTTTATTCTACAGGGTCTCTGCTTTCAGAAAATATATGTTTTGGGGGTGTACGTAATCATTGGGCCTAAAATTTGCATTCAACTGTGTGCAGCAGCGAAAGCGTTAAACAGTATTTCATGTTCAAAATAAAGAGGCAAGAACCTCCTACCTAGTCTCCTTTTCATCCTCACTACTGATAGCCAAGGGCATTCTGCTTCAAACGCCTGCCAAATGGCTGGTTTACCAGCACTGATGAGGGGCTTTGAGGTTATCTGTGCTAGGACAACGCTGCCTGGCTTTCTTGAGGGGACAACCTTTTTTTCCTCATAGTACGTTGTGTTGTGCAATATCATTTTGGACTTGGATACCTACTGAAAAGCAACAAAGAGTAGCCACACATCTCTAAACAGTGGCAGCCTCTAAGACTGCATTAACACCTGAGCGTAGCGTTTTGCTGCGTTTTTTACCGCGATTTTCCGCGACAAAACACAGCGTTTTTTACCGCAATTTTTTACAGGTCTAGGGTCACCAATGTAAAACGCCCAAATTCGAGCGACAAAAAAGGGTCCAGAACTTGTTTGGGCGTCAGGCGTTCAGCGTCAGGCGTTTTGTAGTGGAGATGTGAACCATCTCCATAGAGAATAATGTATTTTTTCCCCCTCTAGCGTTTTGGGGCGTCGCGCTTCAGGCGACAAAACGCTCAGGTGTGAATGCAGCCTAAGGGCTTGGTCAGTGCTGCTGAAGGAACTCACTGGCAGGGGTGCCAAGCAGATCACTCATGTTGTACAGCAGCAATAGTGGACGTGTTATCCATCAGTAAAATAAAAACCCTTTCTTGAAATGTCCATAGACATGAGATGATTGGCAATCATTTCCCAATCTGACCAGTTCTAGAGGAATTGGGAAACTCTTATGGGTTTAGTTCAGGCTCATTAACTGCTTGCCAACCAGCCGCCGCAGTTATACGGCGGCAGGTCGGCTCTGCTGGGCGAGAGCATGTAGCTATACGTCACCTCGCCCAGCAGCCAATGGTGGCACGCGCGCGCCACCGGAGGCAGGCACGCTCACCCCTGACTCCTGTGTGCGTGCCCGGCTGGCGCGATCGCCGCCAGGCACCCGCGCTCGCTCGTTACAGAGTGGGGACCAGGAGCTGTGTGTGTAAACACACAGCTCCCAGTCCTGTCAGGGGAGAAATGCCTGACCGTCTGTTCATGCAATGTATGAACAGCGATCACGAAAAGAAAGGAGGGCGCACCGACCTTGTGCATTACCACTTAAAATTTATTAAAAAACACAATAAAAAGCAATAGTCCTACTCACAAGACAATCAAGAGTAAGCGCTTTTCAGACAGCTGGACTGGACCTCGCGGCACCTGCCAGTGGAACATCTGACATCTGAACGGCTGACGCGTTTCTGGGGCGTACCCCCTTCTTCAAAGTCTAGATAGTCCGTGATACCGGTATCAAGGTCGGTGCGCCCTCCTTTCTTTTCATTTTAGCCATATGAACACCCTTTGTTCTGTGGATGGCTGCAAGACTTCTGATTTTGCCGTTAGACCACACTGCTGTACCCGGTTTGGCGAAACACCAGAGCGCAGGAGGTTTTGTGTTCTTGAACAGCGATCAGTCATTTCCCCTAGTGAGTCCTACAGTTAGAACACACCCAGGGAACATACTTAACCCCTTCCCCCGCCCCCTAGTGTTAACCCCTTCCCTGCCAGTGGCATTTTTATAGTAATCCAATGCATTTTTATAGCACTGGTCCCAAAAAGGTGTCAAAAGTGTCCGAAGTGTCCGCCATAATGTGGCAGTACCAAAAAAAAAAAAAAACGCTGATCGCCGCCATTACTAGTAAAAATAAAAATATTAAAAATAACATAAAACTACCGCCTATTTTCTAAACGCTATAACTTTTGCGCAAACCAATCAATAAACGCTTATTGCGATTTTTTTTTACGAAAAATATGTAGAAGAATACGTATCGGCCTAAACTGAGGAAAAAAAAATGTTTTTTTAATATATATTTTTGGGGGATATTTATTATAGCATAAAGTAAAAAATATTTTTTTTTTTTTAAATTGTCGCTCTATTTTTGTTTATAGCGCAAAAACGAAAAACCGCAGAGGTGATCAAATACCACCAAAAGAAAGCTCCATTTGTAGGGGGGGAAAAAAAAAAAGGATGCCAATTTTGTTTGGGAGCCACGTTGCGCGACCGCGCAATTGTCAGTTAAAGCGACGCAGTGCCGAATCCCAAAAAGTGCTCTGGTCTTTGACCAGCAATATGGTCCGGGGGTTAAGTGGTTAAACAAATTTGAACTGGTTTATGACACAGCAGCACAAATTGGGCATATAGTGCCAAATGAGCAGTCCGAATCCAGATGTCCATTTTCTAGACTTTTACAGAATGAAGCTGATCTCTGATAGAAGGTGACTATCCACCTTTGTTTTTTTCCACATTCATGAAAGACTCTGATGTTAGTAAAATAACTAAACCTACCAATGCTGTTTGGGTCCACTCCAGTTTTTATAGGAATCAGAACATCGCTGGTAGAGAAAATCTTCAGACCAAAAGGACTGCCAATAAACAGGGCCCCATACTTGTTGGATATGGCCAAGAGAGCGGAGCGATCTTTGGGAAGGTCTTGTGGAGGTTCGAAGATACGCAACTTTGTCAACTGTCTGAACACGAAATCCTGTTAAATAAGCAAAACATCTCTGTAAGCAGCAGGTCTGGTAGGATGTCACCAAACGAATAACAGTTCCTGCATTTGTAAGATGCCATACGTAGTGTATGGTCAGCTTAACTCCTCAGCACCAGTGACAAGTCAGGCCACCTTCAACCATGACTGAGTAAACGGGTACTGATAGCATGAAAATATAACACAAGGTGCCAGAGCATATCCAATTACCTATACCATGGTAGCTCCCCACATAGCACCAGCGTTTGAGTATGGAAAGAATGCGACTCCTTCTACAATATAGCACCGAGGGCTCATTTACACTTCCTTAGACTTTCACACATATTAAAGCGCTTATCGCTTCAGCATGCATTTTTTGATGCCTTCAGTGGTGCATTTTGAAGCTTGGCAAATGCCTTGTGTCTGTCGATTTTCTATTTAGGGCCCAGAATACCCGCAGCTCATACGCTCCCTCGTTCAGCAGATCCCCAGCTCATACGCTCCCTCGTTCAGCAGATCCCCAGCTCATACGCTCCCTCGTTCAGCAGATCCCCAGCTTATCGGCACCCTCGTTCAGCAGATCCCCAGCTTATCGGCACCCTCGTTCAGCAGATCCCCAGCTCATACGCTCCCTCCTTCAGCAGATCCCCAGCTCATACGCTCCCTCGTTCAGCAGATCCCCAGCTCATACGCTCCCTCGTTCAGCAGATCCCCAGCTTATCGGCACTCTCGTTCAGCAGATCCCCAGCTCATACGCTCCCTCGTTCAGCAGATCCCCAGCTCATACGCTCCCTCGTTCAGCAGATCCCCAGCTCATACGCTCCCTCGTTCAGCAGATCCCCAGCTCATACGCTCCCTCGTTCAGCAGATCCCCAGCTCATACGCTCCCTCGTTCAGCAGATCCCCAGCTCATAGGCTCCCTCGTTCAGCAGATCCCCAGCTCATACGCTCCCTCGTTCAGCAGATCCCCAGCTCATAGGCTCCCTCGTTCAGCAGATCCCCAGCTCATAGGCTCCCTCGTTCAGCAGATCCCCAGCTCATAGGCTCCCTCGTTCAGCAGATCCCCAGCTCATAGGCTCCCTCGTTCAGCAGATCCCCAGCTCATAGGCTCCCTCGTTCAGCAGATCCCCAGCTCATACGCTCCCTCGTTCAGCAGATCCCCAGCTCATACGCTCCCTCGTTCAGCAGATCCCCAGCTCATACGCTCCCTCGTTCAGCAGATCCCCAGCTCATACGCTCCCTCGTTCAGCAGATCCCCAGCTCATACGCTCCCTCGTTCAGCAGATCCCCAGCTCATACGCTCCCTCGTTCAGCAGATCCCCAGCCACATGTGACATTTGCTAGATTCTCCTGCTCTGGTCCCTCAGCTCTGCTGATTCTCTGCTGCTCAGTCCTCTCTCTGATCCCCGATCACCTTCTACTATAGCGTTCCCATGTTGCACACATGTGCCGTCTGCTAGTTGCTCTTCTCCAGTCCGGACCCCAATCACCTTACTGCTGCTCCACACCAGATGTGACGTCTACACCAGACACTTTCCAGAATATATACACATGAACTGGAAGTGACTGTAGATAACATCTTTTAGGTTTGCTTGTTGGTTTCCTAGTGTATCTTGGGATATCTCATATCTGCAATACCTCCAAAACAAAGAGAAGCTAACGCTGAAGAAAAGCCCCTCATAAGCTTCAGTATTGCAGTAAGCGAGCGTTGTCATAGACTTCAATGGAGGCTTTGAAGCACCAAGAAAGCGACATGGGGTATACACAACGTGTGAACAGGACTGTAAGGTAACCATCTTATTTAGTGGCAGGTTGCTTTGATTGGCATTCAGAGTGCTTTAAGAAAAGAGTGTTCAAAGTAAACAAGCCCTTAGGTACGGATCTGATTGACTGATAAAGAATGGGAGGATCTGATCACATCTATGAATTATTACTATGAAGTGGCTCCTCCATCTTTTCATCAGGATGACTGTGCTGGGTCTGGGTGGAAGATCTGATCAGAGGGAAGTAGAGGGATGGATCATCAAAAAATCTGTTCCAACTTCTGATTAGACAGAAACTCTATTGAAAATACAATCAGATATAAAACTACACCGTGTACGGCTGCCATACCATGTCCTGTTGTCACCTACAAAACGAAGAATACTCTACAAATGTCATTCTGCCAGCTGTGCTAGGAAGAATACTCCTCACATGTCCTTCTGTCAGCAAGAGGGAGATGCTTCTCCCAGAATTTCTAACTACAAGCTGTGCCAACGAGTGTACTCCCAGCATCCCTGGCACCAGCTTTGGTAATGAGAGTACTCCCAGCACCAGCTATGGTAATGAGAGTACGCCCAGCATCCCTGGCACCAGCTATGGTAATGAGAGTACGCCCAGCATCCCTGGCACCAGCTATGGTAATGAGAGTACGCCCAGCATCCCTGGCACCAGCTATGGTAATGAGAGTACTCCCAGCATCCCTGCCACCAGCTGTGGTGAGTACACTCCTCCCAGCATCCCTGGCACAAGCTATGGTGGGTACACTCCTCCCAGCATCCCTGGCACAAGCTATGGTGGGTACACTCCTCCCAGCATCCCTGGCACAAGCTGTGGTGGGTACACTCCTCCCAGCATCCCTGGCACAAGCTGTGGTAATGACAGTACTCCCAACAGCCCTGCCACCAGCTATGGTATGGTGTATCTCTGGCACCATCTGTGGTGGGTAAAGTCCTCCTAGCATGCCCTAGCACTATCTGCTGTGGGTACAGTCCTCCCAGCATCCCTGGCACCAGGCATGGCAATGAGAAGTACTCCCAACAGCCCTGCCACCAGGTATGGTGCATCCCTGGCACCAGCTATGGTGGGTACAGGCCTCCCAACATGCCCTGGCACTGTGGTGGGTACAGTCCTCCCAGCATCCCTGGCACCAGGTATGGCAATGAGAAGTACTCCCAATATCCCTGTCACCAGCTTTGGTATGGTGCATTCCTGGCACCAGCTATAGTGGGTACAGTCCTCCCAGCAACCCTGGCACCAGCTATGGTGGGTACAGGCCTCCCAACATGCCCTGGCACTGTGGTGGGTACAGTCCTCCCAGCATCCCTGGCACCAGGTATGGCAATGAGAAGTACTCCCAATATCCCTGTCACCAGCTATGGTATGGTCCATCCCTGGCACCAGCTGTGGTGGGTACAGACCTCCCAGCATGCCCTAGCACCAGCTGTTGTGGGTACAGTCCTCCCAGCATGCCCTGAGGTGGGTACAGTCCTCCCAGCATGCCCTGGCACTATCTGTGGTGGCTACAGTCCTCCCAGCATACCTGCCACCAGCTATAGTAATGAGTACTCCCGGCATTCCCTGACACCAGCTGTTGTAAAATGAAGTACTTCCAACAGCCCTGCCACCAGCTATGGTATGGTGCATTCCTGGCACCAGCTGTGGGTACAGTCCTCTCAGCATGTCCTAGCACCAGCTGTAGTGGGTACAGTCCTCCCTGTAAACCCTGGCACCACCTATGGTGGCTACAGTCCTCCCAGCATGCCTTAGCACCAGCTGTGGTGGGTACAGTCCTCCCAGCATGCCTGACACCAGCTGTGGTGGCTACAGTCCTCCCAGCATGCCTTAGCACCAGCTGTGGTGGCTACAGTCCTCCCAGCATCCCTGACACCAGCTGTGGTGGCTACAGTCCTCCCAGCATGCCTTAGCACCAGCTGTGGTGGGTACAGTCCTCCCAGCATCCCTGACACCAGCTGTGGTAATGAGAAGTACTTCCAACAGCCCTGCCACCAGCTATGGCATGGTGCATTCCTGGCACCAGCTGTGGTGGGTACAGTCCTCTCAGAATGTCCTAGCACCAGCTGCGGTGGGTACAGTCCTCCCAGCATGCCCTGGCACCAGCTATGGTGGGTGCAATCCTCCCATCATGCCCGACACCATCTGTGATGGGTGCAGTGCTCTTAGCATCCCTGGCACCAGTTGTGGTGGGTACAGTCCTCTCAGCATGACCTGGCACCAGATATGGTGGGTACAGACCTCCCAGCATGCCCTGGCACCAGCTATGGTGGGTGCAGTGCTCTCAGCATCCCTGGCACCTGCTGTGGTGGGTGCAGCCCTCCCAGCATGCCCTAAGACCAGCTGCGGTGGGTACAGCCCTCCCAGCATGCCCTAGGACCAGCTGCGGTGTGTACAGTCCTCCCAGCATGCCCTAGGACCAGCTGTGGTGGGTACAGTCCTCCCAGCATGCCCTAGGACCAGCTGTGGTGGGTACAGTCCTCCCAGCATGCCCTGCCACTGTGGTGGGTACAGTCCTCCCAGCATGCCTGGCACTGTGGTGGGTACAGCCCTCCCAGCATGCCTGGCACCAGCTGTGGTAATAAGAAGTACTCCCAACTACCCTGCCATCAGCTATGGTATGGTGCAACCCTGGTACTTTCTGTGGTGCGTACAGTCCTCCCAGCATGCCAGGCACTATCTGTGGTGCGTACAGTCCTCCCAGCATGCCCTGGCACTGTGGTGGGTAAAGTCCTCCCATCATGCCTGGCACTGGTCAAGTCACCCACCGATCCCCTCCCCCGCACTCACCTTTGTGTCCCTCTCAGGGGGGGCATCAGTATCTTCCTCCATGTGGCCGTATATCTCACACAGGCCTCACACAGCGGATCCCCTCACAGCTCTTCCGTGAACTTTCTTTCACCACAGCAGTCGTACGTAGAAGCTTCGCGCTCATCAATGAAATGAAAAGATGACACTTTCCGTGTACAGTGCGGCCATCTTTGTTTAGGGCAATCTCCTTTCTGTCACCCCCGGGTCGCACATGTGCAGTGTCAGGCCAGCCAGGTGTCCTTCCGGAAAAGTTCCCCCGGCGGATAAGGACCCCCCTGTACTGCGCAAGCGTGGCGCTTGCACAGTACCAACCCTTGGTGAGGAGGGCATATCGGTGCGGAATAGACGCCGGAGAAGTAGCGGTGCGATGATGGAAACACGGATGACTATGAAAAAAGAACGGGGGCGTATTATTCGTCTTCTAAATAGGGCAAAAATCATATTATGCTTTAGAATCTTTATTCATAATAACAAGTGACAACCCTGAAAAAAGGTTAAAGCAGAGGCACGCCTTCAGTGAGAACCCCAAAAATCAGCAGATTCACAGACAAGGAACCCCCAGAAACAGAAATCTCATATATTGCAGCTTTAGCAAAAATGGGCTTTGGAGAACCAATTTTCACTACACACATATACTGTATATAAATCTAGAAATAGTTTTCTTTATTCATACCTCATAAAACTTAAATCTCCTTCTGAGATTTGCTTACAAGTTAAAAATATTTTTTTTAATACCCTAGAGAATAAAATTGCAATACTTTATGTCACACCGCAATCTTACAAGCGCACTTTTTTTGGAAAAAATACACTTTTTGGACTTAAAATATAAGACGTTACATTTTTTTTTTTTTTTTATTTTACCTTTATTTTATTTTTTTACACTGTTGTTTAAAAAATTGCCTCCTGAACTCATATTTGGACTAAAATGCAATATAAAAAAAAAAACGTTTTGACGTTGCTACCGCCCTGCTATAGAGACAGGTGTGGGCCATCTTCCCCTCACTTGTATCTATACCCAGGAAAGAGAAGGACCCGATTGCCTCCGCTGCTACCGACGACTTCGGGAAGCAGCAGAGGGCACCAGAGAGCGGCGAGAAGGGGGCCCCTCTCCTGCGGCCGATAACAGTGATCTTTCAGCGAATCCTCCGCATAGAGCACCATTATCGTAAACCGAACCGCCGCCTGAAGACGAGGATATCTGGGTTATGCCAGCTAGCTGCTGCCATAACAGAGATATCCCTCTTCAAAGTGCCGGCGTATATAGTCGTGAAGCGGCCCAGAAGTGGTTAAGGTTGCATAATACCCTTGCTATAGGTGTAGGCCGGGCACTTTTCGTTTGCCAGAATGGGTCGGAATGCCGTTTCACCACCTCCGGTACTGCCCTGTGCATTCCGATCACTATCGTCATTTCTAAACACAGAAGCCCCACTTCTGTATCTAGAAGTGAAAGTGTCCCTGTCCTGGCCGCTGCAACTAATGCTGGGCATCCAGCGTTGACCCGCTGTGATTGTTGGTGGTCAGTGGGAAGAGAAGTAGTGCCCCTCTTAGTAGGAGGAATAGTATCCCATTATTGTAATCAGTGGAAGAAATAGTGCCCCATTTTGGTGTTAGTGGGAGGAATAGTGCCTCATATCATTGGGAGGATTAGTCCCCTGAGGGCCGGATAAAGGCTAGCAAAGGGCCACATCTGGCCCTTGGGCCGCAGTTTGGAGACCCCTTCACTAGAGCCTGGGAAGCTTCCCCTAGGCTTCTTGGCTCTGACGTCTCTTATGGCAGATCACGAAGAGGAGCCTGGGACTGTGATGGGAGAAGAGATTTGAGGGGCAGAAGAAAAAGCATTAATGGCATTTGTACAGATAGGGGGAAAAGGATTTATATGAACCCTGCATTCTGTATGTAGCAACCTTTCTGAACTTTGCACTCTGTACGTAGCACCCTCCTGAGCTTTGCACTCTGTATGTAGCACCCTCCTGAACCCTGCATTCTTTACGTAGCACCCTTTTAACCCTGTACGCTGTATGTAGCACCCTCCTGAACCCCGCACTCTGTATGAAGCACACTCCTGAGCCCTGCACTCTGTACGTAGCACCCTCCTGAACCCTACACTCTGTATGTAGTACCCTACTGAACCCTGCACTCTGTACGTAGCACACTCTTGAACCCCGTATTCTGTACATAGCACCCTCCTGAACCCTGCACTCAGTACAAAGCACACTCCTGAACTCTGCACACTGTATGTAGCACACTCATGGTATTTAATGCCCCTTTAAGACCCTCCTACACCTTTTTGCTGCGGCGTGTGCAACCGGCCCCCCCTTTCCTCGGGGGAAGGTGGTGGGGCCATGGTTGAGTTCCTGCACCTATTCCCTGGGGGGAAAAAGCCCTGGGTGTAGGCCATTTACATACTTCCTGAAGCCTGACTGGAATGACATTGACGCTGCTGAGTGAGGCCTAGTCATTAGTGCTCACCTCCTCCATCACAGGAGTTCTCAAGCACTGAGCTCAGTGCTACTGCATCAGGGGAGAGAAAGAGCGTGTGAGGGGGTTTGTGTTAGAGAAAAAGCTCACTCCAGTGATGGAGGAGGTTAGCAGTAGCGACCAGACCTCACTTAGCATTATGCTGGGACTATTCCAGTCAGGCTTCATGAGGTAAATAATGACCTACACCTATAACAAGTGTATTATTCAACTTTAGTCAGAGCTGCAAACTGGCTGCAGAACGTGTTTGAATAATGGTGTCAGAGAATATCAACCAGCTCTTTGGCTTACAGAAATGTGCATGTCAGAAGACTTTTGGCTAATAGAAATGTGCTTGTCAGAATGAATGTTCACAGAACAGCTAACAGGTATGCGCATGCTCGCATGAATACGCGCACGTGAACAGGCGCGTGCACAATGTTTCTTGGCACCAGACGGGCTATTTAAGGATGCTTCTGCCTGTGCTCTATGCTGATTGGTCTTCAGCTTTGCCTGTGTCCTGTGTACCTCCATTGTGTTCCCTTGGTTGATGACCCAGCTTACCCCAACCTGATATCGGATCGCGCTTCTCTCTTGTCGTTAGTTCCTGACCCTGCTCGTTCCTGACTTTGGCTCTACTCCTGATTTGATACCTCATTGTACACCTGTTGATGACCCTGGCTGTCCGATGACCACGTTCCTGCCTCTGATCCTGACTTACTGCCCTGCTCGAGTGTCTGCTCGGCTTTCTGCTGCTCCAGTTCTGCACCACGCTGAATGTTCCTGCTGCAAGTCTGCTGAAAGCTCTGACCAGCCACACACCCTGTGTCAGGGAACCAACAGCAGAAAAAGGGCTCTAGGACCCAGCATCTCTACCAACACTTATGGCAGGAGAAGGACTTTAGGACCCAGCATCTCTGGCAGGAGAAGGACTTTAGGACCCAGTATCTCTACCAGCAGGTCACATGGGCCTATATAAGGAAGTCTGCTAGTGTCTGCATTTGCTGGTTGATCTTTGGCTCCTCCAGTGTGCTATCTTAGTGATATTCCTGTTCCTGCTTGTCCTTGACCTGTCTCCTGTTTTCTTCCTGTGTTTGACTCCAGTTATCCACCTGACCACGTCTGCTCTGATACCAACCCGGCTCATGACCTAGGCTTCCTTCTGACCATGCTCTAGTCGCAGCATTATCTGAATCCTGCAACACCTCATGGGTGCCACCTGTCTGCTGATTCTACGCCAGCACATCAGCTGTACTCCAGAAGATTCTGCATACAGTCCAGCAGGCCACCCGTGCCTCTTTGGGCCCGACCTTTCTGTTTTCACCCTCGGGGGGGTCTGGAACTTGGCCGCAAGGGAAGCCCTCTCTCTTCATTGGCCTCCAGTACCAGGTACGTGATAGTATCAACCAGCCACAATGTCGAGGCCGAGAGAGGTGCTTCCGCATTGGAGGTCCTATGTCAGCAGATGACGGCTCTTATACAAGCAGTCCAGAGCTTACAAGATGGCTACTTTCAGCTGGAAGGACGCCTCCACCCCCTTACTACCTCTATGATTCCTGTGGATTCTACCCAAGCTACTTGCTCCACTGTTTCAGCTTCAACGGCCAGTTTTCCTGCCATAGCCACACCTGCTGTGGGATTACCTCCTCCGGAGCCCAGAGTCCCCACTCCTGAGCACTTTTCAGGTGACCGCCGTAAATTCAGGGCCTTCAAAAACGCCTGTGAACTTTACTTTGCCCTGCAACCGAGGACTTTTTGTCTTGAGACCGTCAAGGTGAGTTTCATCATCTTACTCTTATCAGATTAGCCACAGTCCTGGGCTCATAACCTCCTTGAGCAAAAGAACTTAGTACTAGATTCAGTTGGCACCTTTTTCAAAGCTATGGCTACCCTATATGATGGTCCACAGCGGTATGCTACCGCTGAGTCTGCCATTCATGCCCTAGTACAAGGCAGACAACCGGTGGAGGATTATATTGTGGAGTTTCGCAAGTGGTCAGCTGAATCAGTGGTCATTGGAATGATGCTGCCCTGAAATACCAGTTCCGACAGGGCTTATCCGAGACTCTCAAGGACGAGTTAGCTAGGATCGAGGCTCCCACATCATTAGAGAATCTCATCTTAATCTCTCTCCAACTAGACCGACAGCTTTGGGAGCGAAGGTCCGAACGCACCCAGACCTTCCGACCCACATGGGTAATGCCAATGGTTCTAGAACCAACAATCCCAGTCTCTGTTCCCCATCCCCAGTAGGGATGAGCTTTATGTTCGAGTCGAACATGAGTTTGACTTGAACATTCCATGTTCGCCTAATAGCAAACATTATGGGGCGTACTGTAAACAGACGCTCCTCGTCTGGCTGCTTTCTGTAATAACAGGCGCTTTCAGCGCTGTAATGCATTCCGTGCTAGAACGCATACGGCGCTCGCGCGAATCGGCGGTTTTCTTTGAATCAGTGCTAATGCCAACCAATCTATAGCTACCAGTAATCCCTGGACTGCATCGCTCCCCATGCTGCAACACCGCTCCAGCTGCAACTACTACTTTAGAGCTGTTACATCTACTGCAACATAGAGCTTTTGCTGGGGACAACCTTGAAGCCTTCCTTGCTGAACACCTTAAACCACGGAATCCCTGCTTACTACACTAAAGCCTGCAAACGGATAAGTAGCCATTGTGTCACTTGTAGTGCCATAGGAAGATCTGCTGCTTATGTTCCATCTAATACAATTGCTGTTATTTATTAGGCCTTTTTGCCTATCAACATACTACTTGGGATAGACTGTTGTGCCTATGGCTCTTTGCTAAGGAATATCTTAAAGGGACATTTACTCTATTATTAAGTCAGCTATAACTGCCTCTCATATGCAACTATTGTTACCTGAGCTATATTTGCCTCTTATATGCAACTATTATTACCTGAGCTATAATTGCCACTCTTATGCAATTATTAGTTGTCTCTACAACTCCTATTTACTACGAGTACCCTCAAAGTACCTGTGCTATAATTGCCTCCCAGAAGCAACTATTAGTTGTCGCTACAACTCCTATTTACTACGTGTACTCTCAAAGTACCTGAGCTATAATTGCCTCTCATATGTAATTATTAGTTGTCTGAACAACGCCTATTTACTACGTGTTTGACATAAGGGCTACCTGTTTATGAGCCTATGCCCTAAGTTGTGGAACATGTTCGCCTAAACTTTTCTATGCTAAGGGTTGACGTATTTCATACCTTCTCCCTTAGTGGCCTAATGCACAACGCTATGTAATACTAATAATTATTTGCATACAGTTGTGCATTCGTATCTTTTAGTGCATACTATAATTTTAAACGATAAGCTCTGGTCGCATGTTGTAATGCGTCCAAGCTCAGTAGCTCAACGCCTATCTTAATGTGAGAGAGAGAGATGATGTAGAGAACCCCCAAACTCCTGTTTGTGTGGAGTGACGTCTGGGGCCTAATACTGAATTCTCACATAGAGAAGAGCATTGAAATCCTTGCTACCGCAGTTGTGGTATACTCGCATTCCCTAGAGCCGTTACATGTTTGCACCAAATTTGAGCGGCGCGGAACGCCCCATAATGCACTGCGACATCGCATTGCTGTCTGATAATTGGCCAAGCATGCACTATGACCGGCACTATTACCGGCATGATTTGGCCAATCACAGCGCTGTCAGCAAAGAGAGACATAATTTGCCAAAGGCAAGGTGCCTTTGGCCAATAATGGCTCAGGAGGTTAAGTCCACGCCTTACACTATATAAGTCTGCCTGCATGTCGGCCCTGTGTAGTGTGTTGCTGGCGTAGAGAGAGAGAGAGAGTGTGTCATTTGATTTAGTTTGAGCAGGCAGGCGATTCAGTTAGCTCTAGTGTATTTAGTATATATATACATCCAGGCTTTGTGTATATATTGTAGTAGTGTGGTACCCCAGGGGTGTGGTGACCCAGGGTTTTCAACTGGACTGGTTGAGGGGCTCCAGGGAGCTTGCAGTTTACAGAGGAAACTGGCATTCCAGTTTCCTCAGTTGTTAATAAAGTCCACTTTGGGACCTGGAGCCCGGGGATTTCATAGAGATCTGGGTGGGATGAAATCCCCAGTCCTGGGTCCAGATTTTCAGGTTTACCAGCACACTGACTGGTCAGGTGTGTGCTGGCCTTTTTATAGACAATTTTTTTTTTTTTTTGAAAAGCCTATGGCGTGTGAACACACCCAAAAACTCCACCCGGAGTGCGGGCGTAACGTAACCTATTTACGTTATGCCTCCGCAACTTAGACGGGCAAGTGCTGTATTCTCAAAGCACTTGCTCCGTAAGTTGCATCGGCGTAGCGTAAATAGGCCGGCGTAAGACCGCCTAATTCAAATTTGGAACTGGGGGGCGTGTTTTATGTAAATGTTCTGTGACCCGATGTGATTGACGTTTTTCACGAATGGCGCATGCGCCGTCTGTGGAAATCTCCCAGTGTGCATTGCTCCTAATACGCCGTAAGGACGTATTGGTTTTGACGTGAACGTAAGTTATGTCCAGCCCCATTCACGGACGAGTTACGCAAACGACGTCAAATTTTCAAATTTCGACGTGGGTACGCGGCACTTACGCCACCATATAGCAGGGGTAACTTTATGCCGGGAAAAACCTAATGTAAACGGCGTATCTGGCCTGGCATACGTTCGTGAATTCGCATATCTAGCTGATTTACATATTTCGACGCATAAATCAGCGTACACGCCTCTAGCGGCCAGCGTAAATATGCAGTTACGATCCGACGGCGTAAGAGACTTACGCCGGTCGGATCTAATAGAAATCTATGCGTAACTGATTCTAAGAATCGGGGGCATAGATACGACCGGCCAGACTCAGAGATACGACGGCGTATCTGGAGATACGCTGTCGTATCTCTTTTGAGAATCTGGCCCAGAGAGTGCAGGTGTGCACTGAATTAGCTAGAGAAGCTGAACCCCTCCAGTTTGGAAAAATGTTGTCTATACCCCAGAATTTCAAACTGGAGGGATCACGATTGTGATATTTTCTAAAATGGAGAGAGACTCTGTTGTATTTATAGCCTATTTCTATATTATAGATATGTTCGGAAACACACTTTTTTAGTGTCCTTTTTGTGCGACCTACGTACATCAAATTGCACGGACACTGTAGCACATAAACCACACGTGTGGTACTACACGTGATGAACTCTTTAATTTTAAAACTCAAATTGTTGCCAGTAGAAATAAACTCGGTCAAACCACGAATTGGAGAAACAACTTTAACGCATGTTTTGCACTTTCTACAGGCAAAAAAACCTGCACAGTGCCAGAACATCACTGGTCTCACTGGGGGATCTAACACTTTTTTAACTATCTTATCACCAAAGTTGGGAGTCTTTCTGTATATAAACATAAGGCTCTTCAGTAGAGATTGATTCAAAGTTTTATCCATGCATAGTATATGCCAGTATTGCTTGAAAATCTTTTCAACATCCTTGTATTGTTCGTGAAAGTTGGAAATAAAGCCCCATTCATGTTTGGAGCTTTTCTCATGTATTCTATTTAATAAGCATACCTCTCGTGGTATATTACCCACTTCAGTAATGATTTTATCCAAGGCTGGTTCATTATACCCTTTTTGCATAAAACAAGTTTTGATGATTTCAGATTGGGAATGGAAATTGACATCTAACGTACAGTTTCTCCTGATCCTCATAACTTGGCCCTTTGGGATGTTTTTCAGCCAATGAGGATGATGCCAACTGGTGATTGGGAGATAACTGTTTCTGTCCGTCGTTTTAAAATAGACAGTAGTAATTAAGCTTCCTCCTTGTCTTATGATGTTTACATCCAAAAAATAGATTTGATCTTTGCTATACTCATAATCCAACACAATGTTATTGGTATTTGGAGTTCAGTTCTCTCATAAAATCCTCTAGAGAGCTTTCCGTACCCTCCCATATAAACAGGAGGTCGTCAATATACCTCTTGTAAAAGAGTAACTGATCTCTTTTTTGTGAGAAGACAGTTTTGTCCTCCCACTCACCCATGAACAGGTTCGCCAGGCTAGGAGCGAACTTACCGCTCCATAGCTACTCCTTTACATTGTGAGTAGAAGTGTTGATCCTACCAGAAATAGTTATGAGACAGGCAAAAATCAAGAGCCTGTCTCAAAAACACCTTCTGTTCAAATGGGATATCATCCCTTTGGCATAAAGCCCAATTCAACGCCAATAAGGCGTCATCGTGTTGAATTATGGTATACAGAGATGACACATCAGCTGTTACCAGAAAGACATCTTGCTTGTTAGATAAATCCATTTCCTTAATTGCTTGTAAAAGATTTTTATCTGCTGGTCTAATAATTATGTTTTTTCTTTCCTCTAATAATTTGATACCATCCTGCACATGTTGAAGGTTTCCAAGTTTCCTTGGGACTACTTGTTCTAAATCTTTCAACACAAGACTTTTAAATGACCGATTTTTTTGGCCACTATAAACTCCAACTATACCTGGATTAGATCTGTTAGTTGCCGTTGGTCCATTATTTAGGAAATACTTTTTTAGATTAATCTTACGGTTATATTTATGAATATCCATATAGACATCAAATTTATTCAATGGTTTATTAGGGGCACATTTAAGGCCTGATTGTAGGATATTAGATTCTTTGTGTTAGCACGGTGTTGCTTCGATTGTAAATTCCTATTGGTCCAGCCTTCTTTTTTTGGATTCTCCTGCCTGCTCTACATCCTCTCCTTCCCTTATTGGGGAGTCTGGCGGGTACTGGTACTCTCTCTCGCTGGGGAGGTCTCCACCATCCCTGCTGGGGAGGCGGGGCTTGCTGGGATGCCACAGGCCCTGAAGGGTGGTATCCATAAGGCCTGTTTGTTTGGTGTCCTCGATTCCCTCTCCTCCCTCTCCCTAAAAAAGGACGTGGTGAATTAGGATTTCTCCAATCACCTTGTCTATTCAAAGGTTCAAATATATTTGAGACAGGTGTTTCATCATAATGTTCTTTATACACTTCTGGATGTTGATAATGGGTATTTTGAGTGCCCCCTCTACTTGTTCCTTTTGTCTCTCTTCCTTTGCCTTGTTTGGCTTTAAATTGAGGTGGTATAGGTCCCCAATTTTGTATCGGCTGATATGGGGTAGAGTGTTCAAAAGGTATTGGATTTCTTTCCACTTGTCTCTTTGGAGGTATGGATGAGGTCTCTATATTGTTATCAACTCCAGGGGGAGAATTGATTTTAATCTGCCAGGTGTAAATGGACTCGTTTTTAAAATCATTCATATCCCTATGGAATTTTTTAACCTTTTTTCTTTGTGTATCCTTATCGACTTTGTCAAATTTTTTAGTAATCACACTATTAAAATCAGTCCACTGTTGAGTGTCTTTTATGGTATCCAATTTCCTATACAGATCTTCAATCAGTTTGTCTAATTTCAGCATTTTCCTTTGTTTTCGTTTTAAAACTAGTTGTTGGAGTTTAAATATATATATATATATATATATATATATGAGAATACAATTTTAATCAGTGCCCCCTATAGAGAGAAGTGTTTTGACATTTCAGTTAGGTGTGGCATTTTATATATACATTTTCAATTTTTTTATATATTGACACCAAAGCTAGTAGCTATCATGACACTGTTTATGACTGGCAGTGGTCATGCTTCTCTGATAGCCTCATCCTAATTTATATGGTTAACTATAGGCATGTTTAACGCCGAGTGGCCAATGGGGATGATGGGTTATCAGTATGGATGCTTATTTTAAATTCATACTCTAAATATCGTTTGTAACTTAGAGATGTAACCTTTGAACCCGTGTACTGAGCAATTATTAGTAATAATATTATGTGGACCCCTATTCGCCGTAGCAGTGGTTCTATATACATATCCCACATTATATAGTATATATTATCTTATATGCATTTGCATATTTCTTTATGGATTTATATTTATTTAGGAATGTTTTATGTAATATCAATGAATTTATTGTTAGATTTGCTATAACTAATGGTTTTCCATCCTTATGATGAATATTAGGGCTATAACCCGATGTAAACATTTAAAAACATGTAATATCTGGTAGCCGGCATTAATCTGTATGTGTAGCTCTGCACCGATGTGTGCGAGCGATATACTATACATATTGTCAATGTTCATTTTTACTCCGGCATGTTTGCAGTCAGATAGGAACTAAGGGGGTTATCCTCAAAAGAGATACTCCGACTTAACTGCTGTTCAGTCTGTGTGTAACTTTGGAAACGATCCTCAAAAGGCTTTTTCCAAAGTTACACAGAAGATCCGGCATGTGTAATTGAATTACACTGCCTAATTTTAGGATGCAGTACCGCATCCGCCGCTGGGGGCATTTCGAGTCGAAATGCCGTTGCTAGTATGCAAATTAGCACTTAAGGCGATCCACAAAGCTTTCTAGCTTCCTTTTTGCGCCGTAAGTGTTATTTTGCAAGTGTAAAATTAGGGCTCGTTTTACAAAGTGTAAAGTTAGTAACACCTTGTAAAGGCCCATTCCAGCGACGGCATTTGGTATGCTTTCCCGAGGGAGAACTCCACGGCAATTTGTAAAAAACAAAACCGGCATGGGTTCCCCCCCAGGAGCATACCAGGCCCTTAGGTCTGGTATGGGTTGTAAGGAGACCCCCCCACGCCGAAAAATTGACGTAGGGGGTCCCCCTACAATCCATACCAGACCCGTATCCAAAGCACGCTACCCGGCCGGCCAGGAAGGGAGTGGGGACGAGCGAGCGCCCCCCCCCCTCCTGAGCCGTGCCAGGCCGCGTGCCCTCAACATGGGGGGGTTGGGTGCTCTGGGGCAGGGGGGCGCACTGCGGGCCCCCCCACCTCAGAGCACCCTGTCCCCATGTTGATGAGGACAGGACCTCTTCCCGACAACCCTTGCCATTGGTTGTCGGGGTCTGCGGGCGGAGGCTTATCGGAATCTGGGAGTCCCCTTTAATAAGGGGGCCCCCAGATACCGGCCCCCCACCCTAAGTGAATGGATATGGGGTACATCGTACCCCTATCCATTCACCTGGAGGCAAAAAGTAAAAGTTAATAAACACACAACACAAGGCTTTTTAAAATATTTTATTATTCTGCTCCGGACGCCCCCCCTGTCTTCGTTATTAGCTCAATTACCAGGGGGGGCTTCTTCTTCCGCTCTCCGGGGGTCTTCTCCGCTCTCCGGGGGGGGTTTCTTCTTCCGCTCTCCGGGGGGGGGCTTCTCCGGACTCCGGGGGTCTTCTTCCATCTTCTCCCCTCTTCCGCTCTTGACTCGGCGAACCCCGGTTCTTCTGCAGCTCTCCGGTGCCTTCTTCTTCAGCGCTGGCTGCCTGCTATGTTTGTGTGTTAGCTCGATTTCAAACAGGCAGCCGGCGCGGTCTTCTGTGGCGTCATCTTCTCTTCTGGTCTTCTGTTCTTCCGATGTTGCCTCGTCGCCTGTTGTCGCTGTAATGATGGAAGCGCGCCTTGCATCACATTTATATAGGCATCACCGTCCCATCATGCTCCGGCAGGTACCCACATGGTGGGTGCCTACCCACGTGCACCCACCACGTGGGTACCTACCGGAGCATGATGGGACGGTGATGCCTATATAAATGTGATGCAAGGCGCGCTTCCATCATTACAGCGACAACAGGCGACGAGGCAACATCGGAAGAACAGAAGACCAGAAGAGAAGATGACGCCACAGAAGACCGCGCCGGCTGCCTGTTTGAAATCGAGCTAACACACAAACATAGCAGGCAGCCAGCGCTGAAGAAGAAGGCACCGGAGAGCTGAAGAAGAACCGGGGTTCGCCGAGTCAAGAGCGGAAGAGGGGAGAAGATGGAAGAAGCCCCCCGGAGTCCGGAGAAGACCCCCGGAGAGCGGAGAAGACCCCCGGAGAGCGGAGAAGACCCCCGGAGAGTGGAAGAAGAAGCCCCCCCTGGTAATTGAGCTAATAACGAAGACAGGGGGGGCCTCCGGAGCAGAATAATAAACTATTTTAAAAAGCCTTGTGTTGTGTGTTTACTACATTTTACTTTTTGCCTACAGGTGAATGGATAGGGGTACGATGTACCCCATATCCATTCACTTAGGGTGGGGGGCCGGTATCTGGGGGCCCCCTTATTAAAGGGGGCTCCCAGATTCCGATAAGCCCCCGCCCGCAGACCCCGACAACCAATGGCAAGGGTTGTCGGGAAGAGGTCCTGTCCTCATCAACATGGGGACAGGGTGCTCTGGGGTGGGGGGGCCCGCAGTGCGCCCCCCTGCCCCAGAGCACCCAACCCCCCCATGTTGAGGGCACGCGGCCTGGCACGGCTCAGGAGGGGGGGGGCGCTCGCTCGTCCCCACTCCCTTCCTGGCCGGCCGGGGTAGCGTGCTTTGGATACGGGTCTGGTATGGATTGTAGGGGGACCCCCTACGTCAATTTTTCGGCGTGGGGGGGGTCTCCTTACAACCCATGCCAGACCTAAGGGCCTGGTATGCTCCTGGGGGGGGAACCCATGCCGTTTTTTTTCTTTGAAAATGGGCATGGAGTTCTCCCTCAGGAATGCATGCCGCTGTCATTTTTTTTATCCCCGACGCAACTTTAAGCCGTCGCGATCCTCAAAACTCGGCGTAACGTAACTTCGCGCATGCGCAGTACGGCCGGCGCGCATGCGCAGTACGGCCGGCGCGGGAGCGCGCCTCATTTAAATGGGACTCGCCCCATTTGAATAGGAACGCCTTGCGCCGGCGGAATTTTAGTTACACAGCCTGAAATTTCTAGATAAGTGCTTTGTGGATCAGGCACTTAGGTAGAAACTTTAAGGCAGTGTAACTTAAATTGGATTTTTTAAGTTACGTCAGGTTTTTGTGGATCTGGCCCTAAGGATTGTAGTGGTAACGCAATTTACGTCCAGTTCCTGGGATGAACGGGGAAGCCCGAAGCTGTGTGAGACTGCCAGCTGACATGCCGTAGCCAATGGGTTGTTTGCACCAAGCTATTGCTTGGCAGCATTAATGGGGTGAAAAAATTACTTGGCCCCACCCTTAGATGATGTCAACAAGACAAAACTAGTCAGGGTGGAGCCAAGTAACGTGACTGGGAGCCGTCAGACAGAATCAGGAACGAAGGCAGCTATCCTCGTGACACAGGAGGCAGTGTGTGGTAGGAGACACCGAGAGTTCACTGAGCTGACGTGCGGTACTGTGATTCATGCTGATATGATCAGATTTGTTTGTGAGTGCATAACTTGATGGAATTTTAAAAGTTTATTGAATACATTTTTTAAGCAGGATTACGCTATGTCAGTTCCCTTTGTTTCTTTATGTGAACATGGAGCGATCAGAGTGATCAATTGGGAGTGAGTGGAGACACCTGCCTGACATCGTCTTGTACACATTTACTTGCCAGCAGTTTGAAATCTCTGGGGTAAGAGTTTAGACAAGAGGGGGTTTCTATCTGCACAACCCTTTCTATCTCTTTGAGCACGCGTGTGGAGGTGACATATATGCCTGCAGCAAGATTTTTGGACTAGATTTTTCCTATGGATAAAAAAACGATAGAAAAATCCAATCGTCTGTGTGGAAGTCCATCGGACAAAAATCAAAGCATGCTCAGAATCAAGTCGGAAGCATTGAACTTAATTTTTTTCGGCTCGTCGTAGTGTTGTATGTCACCACGTTTTGGCACGATCGGATTTTTGACTGATGGTGTGTAGGCAAAACTGATGAAAGTCAGCTTCATCGGATAGCCGACGAAAAAATCCATCGGATTAGATTTCATCAGGTATCAGATCATGTGTACAAGGCTTTAGAGTCTGAAAAAGACTTGAGACAGGTGGAGGTTCACCTTTCAGCAGGAGAATAACCCTAAACATACAGCCAGAGCTACAATGGAATGGTTTAGATCAAAGCATATTCATATGTTAGAATTGCCCAGTCAGTCCAGAACTAAATCCAATTGAGAATCTGTGGCAAAAGTTGAGAATTGCTGTTAACAGATGCTTTCCATCCAATCTGACAGAGTTTGAGCTATTTTGCAAAGAAGAATGGGAAAAAATGTCACACTAGATGTGCAAAGCTGGTAGAGACATACCCAAAAAGACTTAATTGCAGCAAAATTATTGACTCAGGGGGCTGAATACAAATGCATGCCACACTTTTCACATATTTATTTGTAAAAAAAAAATTAAAACCATTTATCGTTTTCCTTCCAGTTCACAATTATGTGCCACTTTGGTTTGGTCTATCCCATAAAATCCCAATAAAATACATTTAAGTTTTTGGTTGCAACATGACAAAATGTGAAAATTGTTAAGGGGTATGAATACTAACAACATTGTAAACCAGTCAATAACTCTCCCATTCTGTTCCATTGTGAAAATGTCGCTAGGGACCAACATTCAGATGAGATAAGCTGCTTAGGAGACACTTAACATGTCCTTTTAATAACCATTAATAAAAAAAAAATAACAACTAGGTAAACCAGTCAGTAATCCTTCCATTCTGAGCAATTTACATTGTTCATATGTCTCTAGGGGGAAACAGCCAGATGAGGTGAAAATCCCCCAAAAATTCACAGTATTTACAGAAAATTAACTGGTGGTTGAAGGTATATTATTGAGAAGTAAGAAGGAAATTGTTCTTTTCTATGTATTCCACTAGAATCTGTCCTCTTTGGACTATGGTTTCCACCAATGCTTTCACTCCCTGGAAGCCTCCTTGGCTCTCCCAGAATTTGTGATCCATCTGCAATGATGTCAATAGCATGTCGTGTAAACATCCCGTCTTTAGCAGTTGCACTACGGATTTAGGATACCTAATGAAAAGCAAAAAGAGCATCAGTCATAATGGGGTGGAAGAAATACAAGATTGTATTAACTCTGTCCATTTCTACAGAACTGTTGTATACTCATATAAGACATGATCTATCATATTAAAAGTGTTAAACATCAACATCACTATAGCATCAGTGCTGGCATTTGCACAGCTGAACCATTGCTCTCTTGACCTCACCAGAGCTCAATTAAAACTCTCACTTCAGGTCATGACAGTCTCCAAACAAACTATTGCAAAGATCTGAAAGACCCGGACACAAAAATTGGAACACGCAGGCTACGATTCATAGTAACATTGAGGTGACTCTGCTAGACAGTCCCTAAACATGTGAAGGTTTGGAATCCCTGGGTAGATAATTTTTTACCTCCAGGCTTCTCTCCTTAACCACTTGCCTACTGTGCACATACACCCCCTTCCTGCCCAGATGAGATTTTAGCTTCCGGCACTGCGTCGCTTTAACTGACAATTGCGCGGTCGTGCGACGTGGTTCCCAAACAAAATTGACGTCCTTTTTACCCACAAATAGAGCTTTCTTTTGGTGGTATTTGATCCCCTGTGCGGTTTTTATTTTTGGGGCTATAAAACAAAAATTAGCGTCATTTTTGAAAAAAAAACAATATTTTTTACTTTTTGCTATAATAAATATCCAATTTTTTTAAAAAATATATTTATTTTTTCTCAGTTTAGGCCCATACGTATTCTTCTACATATTTTTTGGTAAAAAAAAAAATCGCAATAACCTGGTTTGGGCAAAAGTTATATTGCCTACAAAATAGGGGACATAATGATTTTTTTTCTTTTTTTTACTAGGAATGGCGGCGATCTGCGTTTTTTTTCGGGACTGCGACATTATAGCGAACACATCGGACACTTTTGACACATTTTTATAACCATTCACATTTATACAGTGAACAGTGCTATAAATATGCATTGATTACTGTATAAATGTGACTGGCAGGGAAGGGGTTAACCACTAGGGGGCGGGGAAGGGGTTAAATGTGTATCCTGGGTGTGTTCTAACTGTAGGGGGAGGGGGGTGACTGGGGGAGGTGACCGATCTATGTCCCTATGTACAAGGGACACAGATCGGTATCCTCTCTCCCTGACAGGACGTGGAGCTCTGTGTTTACACACAGAGCTCCACGTCCCTGCTCAGTTACTGGGCAATCGCGGGCACGCGCACTGTGTTCCCAGTAATGCGAAGGGTGAGCGTGCCACCGGCAGCGCGCACGCGCACCCTAGAGGCTTTAAATGACAGGACGTCATATGACGTCCTGTCGGAACAATAGAGCATTCCGCCCGCCGTCATTTGATGGCGGGCGGATGTCAAGTGGTTAAACTGTGATTCACCCACTGGGTTACTGGATGCTACCCCAACCCGGTGACCTCCTCCTTCTGTCCCTGCCTCCCTATCCACTTCCACTACAATTTACTCTCTTTACTCTTTGGAGTATTTTACTTGTTTGTCTTGTTTGTGCTTATTTTGCAACTTAGTTCCTCTGGATTGACTGTTGTAAGGGTTTTTAATGTCCAACACATTTACATTGCTTCACTTTTGCACGGCCTGACACCATGGTCTCTGCTCCCATTAGTTGATATCAGTATCAGTTTTCAGTATCACTGAAATAATATGCATGCATTATACATACTAGGAGTAGTACCATTGGGGGGATCCGTAGTGGAGAAGGATCTGGGGGTTTTGGTAGATCATAAGCTCAATAATGGCATGCAATGCCAAGCTGCTGTTTCCAAAGCGAGCAAAGTCCCTTCTTGTATTAAGAGGCAGATTTCACCAAAGGCGAGTTCTGTAATTTTGTGGGGATTTGCATTTTTACCTAAATCAGTCTGCTCAGGACAAGCCTATTGGCTAAATTTACAGATTATTATCTGCTTGCATTTTTCTTACCTATCAATCCCTTGTAAGAGTCTAAAATTAAGATTGTCCTTAGGGTGGTTTGGTCTCCCAGCATTGTCAATGTAAACTAAGTTAGAAGGGTCACTATGGCGGACCTATGAAAACAAAGCAAAGATTATATTTATACAATCAGGTACTTTTCTGGTAAATAACATGCAGTTCTTACTATACCTTTAAAATGTTAAAAATGAAAATTACATTATCTTTTATTCAAATATAAGGTTGTTTATGAGAATCAAGGCTAAAACCATAGTTTCATTTTAGAACCAAATCATACTTGAACATTAGATTTTTTTTGTAGGCTTAATATAATCTTCGTTATTGGCATTCATGATAAAAAAATGTTTAAATTGTAATTGTAGAAAAATACACACACACTTATTTATGTTTTTCTATGTGTATACATATTGCATTTGGCAATGAAAATTTCTGATACGTAATTATAATAAATTGTAAACAGAGGGACTCCCGCGCTGTCAGTAATCTAAGCTAGGGGGCACTGCTGCAGACACCTGGTGAACTGTCCTAGTCAGAAAAATGTGTCAATGAATAAATAATGATGTCTGCGCTGTGTGACTCAAAGGGATGAAAGGGACGGTGCGGCTGATGAGCACACTAGTAATGTAAAAAACACAATAAACCTGTGAAATACACAATATAAAACAATACTAAAAGAACATAAAAAAATCTTCAAAAAATCTTCAAAATCCATACAATGTGAATAAAAACAACATACGTAAAAAAATGACATGCGTTAAAAAATAAATCAAACGTGACTCATAAAATTACAGATGTGATAAGGTATATGAGCCAAAAATATGGCAGACAACTGGAATGATTTATACAGAAAGTCTCTATGTGGTGATACCAAAAGCCAGGTACAAGTGTTGAAAGGAGAGAAACTGTTCAGTGCAAACACCTCGTGTGCTTCCTAGCAGCTCACCTCACAGCTGTAGCACAGAGTGAGCGCATTGCTGTGCGATTTGTATTTATCACAGTATTGTTCTCACAGATTTACGCTATATATTCCCTTGCTGTTTTCCCACATGTGACATCTGGCTCTGAGTCGTTTAGCTACATATTAGCTTATCGCACCATCCACTGAGTGTATTTTTGAGGATCATTTGGGCTGTCCGTGCTACAGCTGTGAGGTGAGCTGCTAGGAAGCACAATAGGTGTTTGCACTGAAGAGTTTCTCTCCTTTCAACACTTGTACCTGGCTTTTGGGATCACCACATAGAGACTTTGGCCCAGATTCAAGAAGCACTTGCGCCCGCGCAACCATAGGTTGCGCGGCGCAAGGGCTTACTTGCTCCGGTGTAACGAGTGCTCCTGATTCAGGAACCTCGTTACACCGACTGCAGCCTAGGATGTGACAGACATAAGCCTCCTTATGCCTTCACATCCCAGGCTGCATTCTTGCGTTGGCCGCTAGGGGGCGCGGCCATTGTGATCGGCGTATAGTATTCAAATTGCATACTACCACCGATTCACAAAAGTTGCGCGGGCCCTGCGCACGCAAGGTACGGAGTTTCCGTACGGCGACTTTAGCATAAGGCTGCTCCTGCTAATAGCAGGCTCAACCAATGATAAAGTATAGCTGCGCTTCCCGCTCGCGACGTTCAAATTTTACGTCGTTTACGTAAGTGAACCGTGAATGGCGCTGGACGCCATTCACGTTCACTTAGAAGCAAATGACGTCCTTGCGATGTCATTTGCCGCAATGCACGTCGGGAAAGTTTCCCGACGGAGCATGCGCTGTTCGCTCGGCGCGGGAGCGCCCCTAATTTAAATGATTCCCGCCCCCGGCGGGATCATTTACATTAGGCGCCCTTACGCAGGGCTAATTAGCATAGCGCCCGCGCAATTTACGGAGCAATTGCTCCGTGAATCGCGGGCAAAGCGCAATATTTGCGTGGGCGCAGAGAAAAATTTTTGCTCTTTGCCCACGCAAATATTGCGCGAATCTACCTGAATCTGGGCCACTCTGTATAATTCATTCCAGTTGTCTGCCATATTTTTGGCTCATATACCTTATCACATCTGTCATTTTATGACTCACGTTTGATTTATTTTTTCATGCATGTAATTTTTTCACGTATGTTGTTTTTATTCACATTGTATGGATTGTAAAAGATTTTTGATGTTCTTTTAGTATTGTTTTATATTGTGTATTTCACAGGTTTATTGTGTTTCACATTACTAGTGCGCCCATCAGTCGCACCGTCCCTTTCACTCCTTTGAGTCACACAGCGCAGACATCATTATTTATTCATTAATAATAATAAATAATGAGTTATCGGATAATGAAAATGACCAGATTATAGTATCTTTTGTTAGAATTAGTAAAAACTTTGAAAAAAAGCAATCAACAGCATTAAAGTAGAGTTCCACTCAAAAGTGGAACTTCCGCTTATCGGTCTCCTCTCCCCCTCTGGTGCCACATTTGGCACCATTTAGGGCGGAAGGGGGAAGAGGTACCCATTTTTGACAGGCACCATTCCTCTCTTCTGGGAGACAGGGATGCAGCCCGGTCTCTCAGAAGTTTGCCTCCTTCCACCGCCGCCGGACCAATTAGAAAGTGCAGCGCGATTTGCACATATGCAGTATGGAATCCGGCTGTGACGTAGAAAGGCTTCACTTATGGGTTCCCTTACCAGGAATAGCGGTGGCTGCACCCAACAGCCGATCTGAAGATCGGCTGGGGTAGCGAAATCGCGGGCTCCCTGGACAAGGTAAGTGTCTATAAAATAAAAGTCAGCAGCTGCAGTATTTGTAGCTGTTGAGTTTTAATTTTTCCCGGTGGGCTGGACCTCCTCTTTAATGTTGAAGCAGCGCTTCAGGCAAAAAACTAACTATATAGATCAGGTCATATGTGTTTACCATTTTACCTGCTAACGCATTTGTAGTTCTGTACAGCCAAGCTTGTACTTTTCACACATCTGCCACATTGCACAACCAGACAGGTGACACTTATTTTTTGGTTCAGGAACTTGGCTTCCTGTGTCACCTCTCTCCAGCACCAATTTGTTCAGACTTGACTATGATGCAGTATCACCCACTCTGTCCAGGGAACTTCACAGCTGAACCACCAAACAGAATATGGCAGAGGTATGTAGCTGTGCAGCAGTCACAAGATTGATTAAACAAAATTACAAATTGTTTGGCAGGTACAAGTGTAAACATATATGTATTTTAATTATGTATTTAGTCCAACTTTTTTTATTTTTTATTTTCCATCTTTAACTCTTTTGCCACCAATGATGTATCCCACATGTAAGAGCATTGAAAAAGTTAAACGGCTTTCTCTTTTTTTTAGCAGGCTCAGAGCTGTTGAGTCAGAGACTCACATTGTGCTTTCTGAAAATATATCACAAGGTTTTTAGGTCATTTTCTAGCTAAAATTGCAGACTTTAACTTGTGCGCAAAAGATAAAAACATTGCTGTGGCAGCAAAGGGTTGAAAACTAAATTCAAAAGGGTGAGAGTCAAAAAGAGAGAGAAAACAAAAACTTAGTACAAAAAAATATGAGATGCCATTATAATAACTAACAATTATTTTCTGGTGCAATATTAATAATTTTCCAAGATGCATTTGCATACCAACTCAATATAAAATTTATTTTAGATTAAAAAGTATTCCAAAATTTAAGTAATTCTTACTAGAAATTAATTTGTATGCATAACCTAATCTTTAATTTTAGGTTCATTCAGATTAGTCCAGCTTGAATGAGATTTATTAGCATTTAGCATTCTTATCAGGCTTATCAGCATTCTGCCATGAAATGAAACATCCTGCGGCTTGGCTTCAATATATATTTGTAATATATTTGTAATATTGCAAATATACCTGAGACCTTAATCCAATACTTACAAACGATTCTGAAATTTTGCAGAAATGAATATTATGGTCTACGTCACCTTTAGCTTCCACTGAAGTTTTGGCAACATCTTGACAAAGGGGTAAGTGCTATATCACCTAATAAGACATTTAGGGGTTGATTTACTAAAGGCAAATAGACTGTGCACTTTTCAAAGAGCAGTTGCATTCTGCAAGAGCAGTTGCTCGAGTAAATGAGCAGAAGCTCTGCGGACTTCCATCATCCAATCGTGTGCAAGCAAAAATACTGTTTTTTTTTTTAATTTTTCTTGCATGTGATTGGGTATTCTTAGCAAAATGAATCTTTACCTCATTTACTAAGTTCTGGAGCAACTGCATTTTCAGAGTGCAACTGCACTTTGAAAAGTACACAGTCAATTTGCCTTTTGTAAATCAACTACTTAATGTGTAACTTAATTTTTTTATTTTTAAATGGAGTAGAGAGGGATTAGAACCTTTGTCCGGTTTTTATTGCTATCTGTGTCCCCGTTAGGGAGATTCACTCTCTCAATTCGGCCTGTTTACTGGTATCATCGAAAGTGATGGTAAAAGAAAATCCCAAATTTTGAGTTGACATCAGAAAAGTAAAAGAGGGGAAATCTTCCAATTAGTTCTGGTGACCCTGGTGACGCCTGTGATTCCTTCACTTTGGAGGGATTTTCTCTCACTTCCTGTTTTATGGAACAGGAAGTGAAAGCAAAATCTCCCTTATGGGCAAACACGGTAAACCGAAAAATGACAGGGGTTATAATCCTCCCTTACTCTATCCCAATTTTTTTTTTTTAAATAGCTTTGCCTTTAGTTTCACTTTAAGTGCTCTTCAAGTACTTTGCATTGATAGAAAATGCTTATCTGCCTTCCCAGAACCAATGCATGATATCATTTTCACTGCCCCACAATTTGTAAATGTGGAAAGGTAAAACTACTAGAAAGTAAACATCTAAATATAATACAAACCAAATGTACAATAATTCCTTTTGATTTCTGTGCTGAAAGCATGGTATAGTAAGCACTGAGACCTAAAACAATTATGTGCATTATCCTGCTTTGCCATTTTATTTATTTTTGTTTAAATTGACATGGCTTAATTGATTAGGAAAAAACTTTTCCTTCAGGTACCACAAGGATCACACAAATGAGTGAAACTTTGCTGTGTAAAGTAATATCATAATAGCAAATAATAATGACTTGATTATATTTTTCACTTTGGATTGGTTGATCAGTGATTGAAATCCCCAACAAAGAGGCCATTTTGTCTTCCCATGGAAAGTCTAATTTCAGTGCTTTTAAAAGAGTAACTTCTGCCGTAGACCTGTTGAAATCAATAATTACCAGAAATGGATACAAGTACCTACCAGAATGTGCACCAAGATCAGTTCCTTTGGGTTACGACATTTGTCATGAAGCAGCTCTTCTACACAAGGCTCTGTAGAGTCTGGTCTAAATCCACAACAGTAACGGTCTAATCTGTCCTGAACCTAGGAAATTAGCACATTACAGCATGTGTTTATTTTTATTGTGTCTTTCTTAATGCAATCTAACACAATACAATAACACTTATTTTATAAATACATTCTGTCAGAACATTTGGGGTTAAAAGAATACATATAAAGTCGGATATTGTATATTTTTCCTATTCATATACACTATGAACAGAAGGGCAACCATAGTGTCTTTAAAGTTTAAATTAGGTTCATAAGCTTATGAATAGACAATGATTTTATGTCTTACAGGGAGCTTGTAAGAGGTCTGGTTATACCAAACTCCCCAGGTTATAACTCAAAGGTTTTGGACACTTTGTAAGATAAACAAGATAAAAGGATATTGGTACAGGATGATACAAACTGTGTAGTGTTGTCTCTGTATAATGAGACCAAAGGGCTCATCCACAAATAAGCTATCGTATTGTATATCTTAAATAATGTTTATTTTATACAGTGGGGCAAAAAGGTATTTAGTCAGTTACCAATTGTGTAAGTTCTCCCACTTAAAAAGATGAGAGAGGCCTGTCATCATAGGTATACCTCAACTATGAGAGACAAATTGTCTGAGACATTGTCTGATTTGGAAAGAGTTTATTTGCAAATGATGGTGGAAAATAAGTATTTGGTCACCTACAAACAAGCAAGATTTCTGTCTCTCACAGACCTGTATCTTCTTCTTTAAGAGGCTCCTCTGTCCTCCACTCATTACCTGTATTAATGGCACCTGTTTGAACTTGTTATTAGTATAAAAGACACCTGTCCACAACCTCAAACAGTCACACTCCAAACTCCACTATGGTGAAGACCAAAGACAAAAAGACAGAAACAAAATTGTAGACCTGCACCAGGCTGGGAAGACTGATTCTGCAATAGGCAAGCAGCTTGGTGTGAAGAAATCAACTGTGGGAGCAATAATTAGAAAAGGCAAGACATACAAGACCACTGATAATCTCCCTCCATCTGGGGCTCCACGCAAGGTCTCACCCCGTGGGGTCAAAACAATCACAAGAACAGTGAGCAAAAATCATAGAACCACACAGGGGGACCTAGTGAATGACCTGCAGAGAGCTGGGACCAACGTAAGAAAGGCTACCATCAGTAACACACTATGTTGCCAGGGACTCAGATCCTGCAGTTCCAGATGTGTCCCCCTGCTTAAGCCAGTACATGTCCGGGCCCGTCTGAGGTTTGCTAGAGAGCATTTGGATGATCCAGAAGAGGATTGGGAGAATGTCATATGGTCAGATGAAAGTAGAACTGTTTGGTAGAAACACAACTCGCCGTGTTTGGAGGAGAGAGAATGCCATACCTACTGTGAAGCATGGAGGTGGCACAATCATGCTTTTGGGCTGTTTCTCTGCAAAGGGAACAGGACGACTGATCCGTGTACATGAAAGGATGAATGGGGCCATGTATCATGAGATTTTGAGTGCACACCTCCTCCCATCAGCAAGGGTCTTTCAGCATGACAATGATCCCAGACACAACGCCCGGGCAACGAAGGAGTGGCTTCGTAAGAAGCATTTCAAGGTCCAGGAGTGGCCTAGCCAGTCTCCAGATCTAAACCCCATAGAGGGAGTTGAAAGTCCGTGTTGCCCAGCGACAGCCCCAAAACATCACTGCTCTAGAGGATATCTGCATGGAGGAATGGGCCAACATACCACCAACAGTATGTGACAACCTTGTGAAGACTTAAAGAAAACATTTGACCTCTGTCATTGCCAAAAAAGGATATATGACAAAGTATTTAGATGAATTTTTGATATTGACCAAATACTTATTTTCCACCATAATTTGCAAATAAATTATTTCCAAATCAGACAATGTGATTGTCTGGATTTGTTTCCACATTTTGTCTCTCATAGTTGAGGCATGATGACAATTACAGGCCTCTCTCATCTTTTTAGGTGGGAGTACTTGCACAATTGTCCCCACTGTATATCTTTACCCGGTATTAGTTACCGTATTTATCGGCGTATACCGCGCACTATTTTGCCCTGAAAATCAGGGCAAAATCGTGGGTGCGCGGTATACGCCGATACCCGCTTTCCCGCGCCGAGTTTGAATACTGCGCCAGCATATACCGAGCGCAGTACACTCGTGTATCTTCGGGCAGTCTCGGCGCCTCTCGCGCTGACGTCCTGGACGTACAGGACGTCAGCGCGCGAGTAGCCGAGCCTGCCCGACGATACACGAGTGTACTGCGCTCGGTATTTTTTCGGCGCAGTATTCAAACTCGGTGCGGGAAACGAGCGTAGAGGACGCGAGGACGCCACAGAAGGACGCCGGACCCGACGAAGAGGACACCCAAAGCCGCAGACGGACGCCGGACCCGATGAGGCCGCCGATGGACGCCGCGCAAGACACCAAAACTTTAAGTACAAAAAACTTTTTTCCACAGGAATTCGGGGCAACTTTAGGGGTGTGCGCTATACGCGGGAGCGTGCTATACCCCGATAAATACGGTATATATGCGTATAAACCCATTTATGCAGTGACTTGGGACAAGGCCATCCAGCGGCCAGGGCAAAGATGTCAAACTTGGGGTTAGGATCAGGGCACCCACATCCCTGCAATAAACCATTGTACCCATGGCAGCCTCCCCTCCTGCCCTCCCCTTGCCCTAGCCCTGCCCACAGGTATGGTACAATCATAGTTATATTGGTCCAAGCTGGACCATTGCAGCTATGTAAAAATATTCATGGAACTCCTCTTATAATACGCTAACATCTGTCCTATGTGGTTCATGAACAGACTGTAGATAAGTAAACCATAACCCTATAAAACTAATTGTGCCTGAAAAACAGAGATGACCTAACTCTTTCTGCTTGCCAAGCCAGCATAATTACTGTAGCCGTGCTGTGAATTGGATTCTAAAATATTCTGCTTGCAGCTGTGATTGCTGGATGCTTGTAGTGTGAACTATTTTTACACTAATGTCAAATTTTCCTGAAATATTACCAAAGCTGAAGTAGCCAACTCTGAGGATAAGGGAAAAAATATTTTATTAAAACCTTACCTAATAATACAAACAGTAACTAAAACTGTTTTAAAGGGTAGCTCCCCTATTATTTGGGCAAGGGGTTATGGGCCTAATCCTCAAAAACCCGGCGCAACGTAAATTTTTCCATTTAAGTTACACCGCCGCAAAATCTCTAACTAAGTGCCCGATCCACAAAGCACTTACCTAGAAATTTTGAGCGGTGTAACTTAAATCCGGCCGGCGCAAGGCGTTCCTCTTCAAATGGGGGCGATTCCCATTTAAATTAGGCGCGCTCCCGCGCCGGCCGTACTGCGCATGCTCGTGACGTCATTTTCCCGACGTGCATATCGCGAAATTACGTTACGCCGAGCTTTGTGGATCGCGACGGGTCAATAAAGTTGCGTCGGGAAAAAAAAAGATACGGCGAAAAAAAAAAAAATTAAAACAAAAAAAAAACGTGTCGCTGGACAGAAGGGTCTGCTTTTACAAGGTGTAAACAGTTTACACTTTGTAAAAGCAGCCCTAATTTTACACATGCAACTTAATACTTACGGAGAAAAAACGAAGCTGAAAAGCTTTGTGGATCTCCGTAAGTGCTAATTTGCATACCCGAGGCGGCATTTCGACACAAAATGCCCCCAGTGGCGGATGCGGTACTGCATCCTAAGATCCGGCAGTGTAAGTCCCTTACACATGCCGGATCTTCTGTCTATCTCTTGGAAACTGATTCTGTGGATCAGTTCCAAAGATAGAAACAGGGATACGACGGCGTATCAGTAGATACGCCGTCGTATCTCTTTTGAGGATATGGCCCTATGTTTCCAACCCATGTTACCACTGAAATCTGCTGCTTCATGTTTAGACTCACATTATAAAATGAAGGGGAATGTCTGGACAGCCGCACTCTAAAAAATGTTGCTTTTTATTGTAAAAATAGGATCACAGGATACATGCCACAGCAAACAGGATATAAGCTGATGCGTTTCACACTATAACTTAGTGCCTAATTGAAACTATGATTAAGCACTAAGTTATAGTGTGAAACACGTCAGCTTGTATCCTGTTTGCTGTGGCATGTATCCTGTGATCCTATTTTTACAATAAAAAGCGAATTTTTTTTGGAGTGCGGCTGTCCAGACATTCCCCTTCATTTTGCATTACTACATGCATTGCCAGCACCCATGGCTTCAGATCCGATTAGGGGGTCATCATTTGCATCTTCTTCCTTTCTCTAGACTCACATAGATGGAGTGTCTTAAATGAAACCCTTACTGAAAGATAATTGACGATGGTTTGAAAGCGGCAAATATGTGCAGGAGAGAGCTCAGCAGGGTATGGCAGTGCGCAGTATTGTGCAGTTGAGAATTTGTATATCAGCAGCGAGTATGTGCAGGAGAAGAGTGTAGAGCATACTCTAAAAATTGCAGTGCCCAATGAAGGGTGATCCACGTTTAGCTATGATTAAACACTAAATACAGTGTGAACCGCGTCAGCTCTGCCGGTATGCTGTGACATGTAGTGCTGTTTTTCTTTCTTGGATTTTTACAATAAAGGCAACTTTTGTTCGGAGTGCGGCTGTCCAGAACAATCCTTTCTTTTGTTTTGCAATCTCATATGCATTGCCTGCACCCGTGGTCCTGGGGGAAGCATTTGTTCTGAAGATTTCCACACCTGAGCGTTTTTTCTTTCTAAACTGACCACGGTGTCAGGGCTCAGCAGCCATGATAAACCGTGGTCAGTTTACAGGGGGAAGGGCAGAAACTGGCAGGATCAGCCAGTTATTTCAGGTGAGACACAGCACAAGCACTGCGCTGTTGTTAATGCTTTAAAAGAACAGTATACATTTTTTTTTTCTTGGTTACAAACACTTTAACTATATAATGCTGCACTACCATGCCACAATCACATGCATTGGGCACACTTGCGGTGCATTCCCATTGAACTCAATGGGTGAGTTTGAAAAGCGGCGTAGCTTGTCAAACTTTGCACACTGAGTTAAAAATGCCACGATTGCAAAGCATTGTGTTCGTCGCACCCTGAGACTATTGTGGCAATAATTTTGTTAAAACAGGGGCCACAAGTAGTAAGCTTATGGTACCACTGCAATCCCATGAGAGAGCCTACATAAAACAACCGAATGCATGTAATCAAGGTGGACCTGGACTTAAAGGGGCAGATCCACGTACATCGGCGCATAATTGCGTTGGGCGTAGCGTATCTAAGATACACTACGCCGCCGTAACTTTTTTTTTAATTTCTCAAAGAATGCGCGCCGTAAGTTACGGCGGCATAGTGTATCTTTGGCGGCGTAAGGGCACTCAAATGGATGTGATGGGGGCGTGTTTTATGTAAATACGTCTTGACCCGACGTAAATGACGTTTGTTTTCAACTGCAAATTAAAACCGGAACAAGCCAATGTTTACGATGGTGACGTCATTCTACGCAAAGCCCTATTCGCGAACGACTTACGCAAACTACGTAACATTTTTAAAATTCAACGCGGGAACAACGGCCATACTCAACATTGGCTGCGCCTCATATAGCAGGGGTAACTATACACCGGAAAAAGCCGAACGCAAACGATGTAAAAAAATACGCCGGCCGGACGTGCGTTCCGTGGATGGCCGTATCTAGCTAATTTGCATACTCGACACGGATTTAGACGGAAACGCCACCTAGCGGCCAGCGGAAAAATGCACCTTAGATCCGACGGCATACTAAGACGTACGCCTGTCGGATCGAGCCCAGATGCAGTCGTATCTTGTTTTGTGGATACAAAACAAAGATACGACGCAGGAACTTTGAAATTACGCGGCGTATCAATAGATACGCCGGCATAATTCTTCTGTGGATCTGGCCCATAAAGTGAAGATCTGCTATTTTATAGTAAACACTATACTGAGAAATACCCTGAAAATCTACCCTTTGCCTTTATTTTTTCCTGAAAATGGCAGTGCACATCACCTGAGGCACTGCTGCCGCTGACTGCTAGTCCCACAAGACCTAGAGTGCAGTTTAGTAATGTCACTACTGTGCTGCTCACTGTTCTTCGGAAGGCTTGCTGGAAAAAAAACTACCTGAGGACCCGAAGTGCATGTATTCCCCCGCTTCTTTTATTAATCCTGTGGATTTATTTTGACTCCACCTCTTCTGCTGGCTTTTGACCATTACTCCAGCAGCCATGAAATCACCAGTCTTCAGGGGGCAGATGTGACATGAAAAACCAAAATCCTACATGAACACACGTTTTACAGTAAAAGTCCATATTAAAAGAGAAATATTACCAAAGCTTTTTTGGTCAAACTTCTTTCGTGGATCACAGCAGTGCACTTACTTTTGCTCTCCTAGAGTAAGCTAATAGCAGGATAAAGCCTGCTGTGACATGAGGTCACAGTGCCACTCCAGGCTCTGAAAGCATCCCAACCATATTGTCAGGATCCACCCAGCTGCCTGACTGACAGATGGCTCAGGCTCTCAGCGCTTGGGTGTGAGCCATAGCCAGCTGCATCTGCCCGGTGCTGTACACTGGCTTCAGCTCTAAATGTTTCTTATTTTGTTTCTCGTCTTTTGTACTGCTCAACACAGTGAAGTTGATTTATTAAAAGGGTAGAGAGTGTTAACTTTCAAGGCGGATTTTCACTAACCTTGAATGTGGGGAAAATCCAGCTGTCCACAAGGTTTAGGAGGGTGTCTTTGAGAATGTTTGACCATTCTTCTAGAAGTGCATTTGTGAGGTCAGGCACTGATGTTGGACGAGAAGGCCTGGCTCGCAGTCTCCGCTCTAATTCATCCCAAAGGTGTTCTATCTGGTTGAGGTCAGGACTCTGTGCAGGCCAGTCAAGTTCCTCCACCCCAAACTCGCTTATCCATGTCTTTATGGATGGCACAGCCAGTGGCATCATTAGGGGGTGGCTTCTGGGGCTATACTGTAGCCCTGAATCTGGGGCCCATAGCCCTGAATCTCTGCAGCTGTCCCCAACCGCTGGATACCAGGCACCCCAGCCAGGCTGCATGAAACAGTCGTAGAGTGGGTGGGCCGCATGACAGAGCCGGCAGGCAGAACGGGAGAGCCGGAGAGCGGACAGGCCACATGACAGAGCTGGCAGGCAGAGCAGGAGATCATCTTTTACCGCCATGATGTAAGGGGGGCGCTCTCTAGGAACCCTGATGTAAGAGGAGGCTTTCTGGGGACCATGATGTAAGGGGGGCTCTCTGGGGACCCTGATGTAAGGATGGGGCTCTCTGGGGAGGGGACCCTGATGTAAGGGGGAAGCTCTCTGGGGACCCTGATGTAAGAGGAGTCTTTCTGGGGACCATGATGTAAGAGGGGCTCTCTGTGGACCCTGTTGTAAGGAGGGGGCTCTCTGGGGAGGGGACCCTGATGTAAGGGGGGCTCTCTGGGGACCCTGATGCAAGAGGAGGCTCTCTGGGGACCCTGATGTAAGGGGGGCACGCTGGGGACCCTGATGTAACAAGGGGGCTCTCTGGGGGCCCTGATGTAAGGGGGAGGCTCTCTGGGCACCCTGATGTAAGGGGGAGGCTCTCTGGGGACCCTGATGTAAGAGGGGCTCTCTGGGGACCCTGATGTAAGAGGGGGGCTCTCTGGGGATGCTGATGTAAGGGGGACACTCTGATGTAAGGGGGACACTCTCTGACCCTGATGTAATGAGGGGCTCTCAGGGGACACTGATGTAATGATGATAATATATATATATATATATATATATATATATATATATATATATATATATATATAGTAGATATACACACACATATATTATATACATGTGTATGCCTGCCCAAGTGTATGACTATCTTTACTTCACTACTATGGGCTCTAGCTCATGATCTTTTGTAGACCTAGCAACCCCCCCGTGCACAGTATGGATGAGCTCCAGCGTGTTCGCATTGTACACGTGCAGAGCCCGCCAAGAAGTCTGCACGGCGCTGCACTAATCACAGCCAGGGAGACATTTCCCGATCTCTGCAGCCGAGCATCGCGACAATGTCTCCCTGGCTGTGATTAGCGAAGTGCCGTGCAGACTTCCTGGCGGGCTCTGCATGTGTACCATGCGAACACACTGGAGCTCATCCTTAGTGCACAGCCTTCCCAGAAGAATTTAAAGCGGTCCTCCACCCTAAAGTGGAGTCCCGCTGATCGGAACCCTCCCCCCCTCCGGTGTCACTTTTGACACCTTTCAGGGGGGAGGGGGGTGCAGACACCTGTCTAAAGACAGGTATTTGCACCCACTTCCGGCCACACGATACGGGTGAAAGACGGGCATTCCGTCACATCCCGTCTGTCGCCCGTTGTGTGCTGGGAACACTCGGCTCCCAGCACACAGCGTGTGAGCCAATCGGCGGGCGCAGCGCGACTCGCGCATGCGCCGTAGGGAACCGGGCAGTGAAGCCGCAGCGCTTCACTTCCTGGTTCCCTCAGCGTGGATGGCGGGGGAGCAGCAGAGTGACGAGCGATCGCTCGTGCTCTGCTGCGATCGGCGCTGGACTCCAGGACAGGTAAGTGTCCTAATATTAAAAGTCAGGAGCTGCAGTATTTGTAGCTGCTGACTTTTAATATTTTGTTCCCATGGCACATCCGCTTTAAGCTGTTGTAACTTCAAAGGGTGAGCCAACTCAATATTTGACCCTACAAACTAAGACTGGGATGCCAATAAAGTTCATGTGCGTGTAAAGGCAGGTGTCCCAATACTTTTGGCAAAATAGTGTATAATAAAAATATATATATAACTGTGGGTATAGGATTGTAATTTTTTTCCCCCTTTTACTGGTTGAACTATTCAATAGTGTCTTTTTTCAACCAGACTAAATACAGTATCTAGCTACCGTATTTCCCCGAAAATAAGACCTACCCTGAAAATAAGACCTAGCACAATTTTCCAGGAGGGCTGAAATATAAGCCCTACACCGAAAATAAGCCCTAGTTTAAAATGCTTGTAAAATCCTATAATCCACTCTATTACAGTATTATATAATGTAAAATGTATGTGTTTCTGTAATATAATTGCGGGGTAGAGAGCTCCGGCGGGTCACAGAAGCGCAGAGTGCCTCTATAACGAAGGTATTTGGCACAATTATATTACAGAAACACACACATTGTACATTATATAAAACTGTAATAGAGAGGATTCTAGGATTTTACAAGCATTTTAACTCAGTTCACACTGGGGATTCCTGTCAGGCAGGGAGAGAGGGGGAGAGAAGACATCACATTACATGGTAAGACCTACCCTGAAAATAAGCCCTAATGTGTCTTTTGTTACCAAAATTAATATAAGACCCGGGCTTATTTTCGGGTAAACACAGTATGTAACTAATATATTTTTCAGAATGTTACAATTTTTTGAAGTATAAATGAACTTGGACAAATCTCCTGAAGGGATTTCTAGACTAGAGTGTTTGTATGGTTATTTGCAGACACTGCCAATTTTTTTTTTGCAGACTACACACAGTAATTGCACTTAATTGAACCCAGAAAATACAAGTTTGTTGTCCTCCCTTTCTAGGAAGTCTGACCTGCAAATATCTTCAGAGTATGGCGGGGAGCTCTAAGAATGAATCTTTGACAGTCTGGGATGCAATGTACACACCATGAAATAAATGAAGCTTAGTAACATGAGTCTAGACAAAAGACAACACTTGCTTCTCTGCTCGGCCCTCTGTTTAAAGAGCGGTTGAGAAGCAAATAGAGCCTGCTGGTTTAGGAAGGCTGCCATACTTTAGACCAGTGAGAGCACACACAGAATGTGTGTTCAGCTAGAAACTCTCCCATAGCAGTTAATATTGCACAGATTCATGGGAAAAGACCATTTACACTGCCCGGTTAACGGGGACCAGCTGAATTTCAATCAGTGCGTTGCTTTCCCTGCTCAACAGAAGTCGTTCGTTAGATCAACTTCTGTTGAAGGGACACATTGGAAAAAAATTCTCAATCATCGATTGCAGTCAATCAGGTGGGTGCAGCTGTCAGAATACAATGACCCAGCAAGGGGGGGCAGTGTTCATTTTGTCGACGAAAATATTTTCATCACAGTTATCGGCAGCTCTCAGTGATGAAAACGAAACAAAATTTAAATTAGAAGTCAATTGATGAAAACTATGACGAAAATGTATTTAAATTTTCATACATTTTTTCACTAAAATCTCTTTTACACTTTTTCGTTTACTAAAATCTAATGGGTTTAGTTAAATTGGAATGCATTATTTAACCGGTTCCTGACCAACTCACGCAGATATACTGCATCAGAATGGCTCTCCTGGGCGAAATCCTATCCATATATGGCTTTGCCGAGGAGAGCCACCAGAGGGGAACCAGTGAGCTTGGCCGACGGGCGCGATCGCCGCAGGCCACACGCGATCACGTGCACGAGCCTCAGCATGGGGGTTTGTGTGTGTAAACACACAAACTTCCATGCTATCAGAGGAGAGAAGACAGATCATGTGTTTCTACAAAGTAGAAACCACGATCTGTCATCTCCTATAGCACAGGTGTCAAACACAAGGCCCGCAGGCCGAATTCGGCCCTCCAGGCACCTCTCCTGCAGTAGCAGGAGAGCTCTAGCCCTCCTTTGGTCCTAAAGAGGGGTAGAGAAAGGAAGCGCCACCTAAGTGCAGTATTAAAGAGGTTCTTTTAATGACACATTGTACAAAATACACTTACAAGAAGATAAGGAAAAACAATATGAAGACACAGATTTATGGTAAAAGACCATTTAAGACCATCGAACTTCATTTTTCTCGGCTCGTCGTAGTGTTGTACGTGACCGCGTTCTTGACGTTCGGAATTTACGTCAATATTTGTGTGACCGTGTGTATGCCAAGACAAGTTTGAGCGAACAATCTTTTGGAAATAAATCCACAGTTTTGATGTCGGAATGTCCAATCGTGTGCAATCAAGTGCAATCTCTTTTGCATTTTGTATTGTTTCTGTATGCCCAATTTCATTATAATATTTTCATTTTTTTTTTTTATCCCCCCCTTTACACATAAAAGAACAGGACCCAATGCTGGGCAGTAATAACATCAGAAAAAAAGCCAGATGCAATGTGCTTGTGAAGAGATTCTTTAGCTATTAGGTATAAGCGTAGATCACTTTATGGGCCATCTACTCTACTACTATTGTGAATCACATCCACACTTTTATGCCACGTACACACAATCGGTCAAACCGATGAGAATGGTCTGATGGACTGTTTTCATCGGACCAAACCGATCGTGTGTAGGCCCCATCAGTTATTTATCCATAGGTTAAAAAAAAGCAATCTTGTTTTAAATTTAACCGATGGATACCTAACCGATAGAAAAAAAAACGATCGTTTGTAAGCACGTCCATCAGTTAAAAATCCATGCATGCTCAGAATCAAGTTGACGCATGCTTGGAAGCATTGAACTTCATTATTTTCAGCACGTCGTTGTGTTTTACGTCACCGCGTTCTGATACGATCGTTTTTTTAACTGATGGTGTGTAGGCACGACTGACCATCAGTCAACTTCATCGATTAACCGATGAAAACGGTCCATCAGACCGTTCTCATCGGATGGACCAATCGTGTGTACAGGGCTTTAGTGCCAGCTCATCTCAGGAGTAGTACAACGTAATATCCATAATATAACCTGACAGAGCCCTATTTCCTCTGCTGGAACCTATACGTTTGAATCATCAATCTCAGTACCTTTATAAAGCCAACAAGAATCAAAGAGGCAACGCAGGTTTACTTTAAATATTTTTGACTGGATGAGTTATCTTTAACTGCTTTTATCTGCAGGAGCAAAAACAGTAATCCATCAGTGCCTCTAGGGAAATGACTTTAAAAAGAACCCAAAGTTTACCTCAATAACTTCTGTATATCTTAGTAGTAAAACAGTCCAGAAGGAAACGCTTAGCTGAATTACTACCATGTGCCCCCTGTTTGTACTTTATGAAAACACGCATCCCAGGACTGATCTTGAAAAACTTCATAGACCTGATGTAGTGCAGGCTTTGCAGGAAATATATTAGAGTAAAATAGTAAATAGATAATACCAGCTGTACAGGTTGATACTACGTATATTTTAAAGAGGAACCTAAATGCATGGCAATGCAATAATTGTTGGTCCACCTAAAAATGCATGTTGTTGAAGTCTCCTTAATTTCAGGATTCAGTGTCTTAACTACAGCTATTGCAGCAGCTGCAACTATGATTAGGTTATTGATTTGAACAGGGGGCACATGAAAACCAAGAGGCCTAAACTGCTACCACCAAGGTTTTTACTTAAAGGGTAATTAAAAGTTATTTTTTTCTCTTTTTTGGTCATACTTTCCTCCTATGTGCAGTTTGTTTTGCACAGAGTGGCCCCCGATCCTCCTCTTCTGGAGTCCCACAGAGGCACTCCTGGCTCCTCCTCTTCTCGAGAGTCCCGTTGGAGAGCCGCTCTCCCTTGGGGCACATCGTCTGGGCTCACTCCTGTGTCCTGTTGCTGCTTCTATTAACACAGATAGCAGGACTCGGCCCTTCCCCCGTCTCACCCGTCATTGGATTTGATTGACAGCAGCAGGAGCCAATGGCTGCGCTGCTATCAATCTATCCAATCAGGACCCGAGACACTGGCTGGTGTGCTCTTCCCCGTCGCTGGAAAGACCGGGTTCAGGTAAGTAAAAAGGGGGCTCTGGGGGGGCAGCAGCATCACAGGAGGTTTTTCACTCTAATGCATAGAATGCATTAAGGTGAAAAGCCTTGAGGGTTTACAACCCCTTTCAGCTTTACTACAAAATAGCACTTTTTAATAGCTATTATATGTGTAGGTAAACCCAAACTCAATTTTTTTGCTATGTTTGGCAGAATGCTTCACTGTATACAATTTTCTAAAAGTATTTTCTAAAAGTACTCGTTCTTACCCAAACAGCACAAATAGCACCAACCACTTAAGCAACAATATTTCTGACACATCACAGTTTATTTGCTGTACTTGCCACATGTTTTAAGGTGGTTCTGGAGCCTTAAAGGGGTTGTACAGCCCAGTGTTTTTTCACCTCAATGCACCTTAAAGAGAAAGAAATAATATTAAAAGCCAGCAGCTACAAATACTGCAGCTGCTGCCTTTTAATAAAGGGACACTTACCTGACCAGCGCAGCCGCGATGTCGGCAGCAGAAGACGAGCAATCGGTCGTCTCTCTGTTGCCCCCCCCCCGCCATCCTCGGTGAGGGAATCAGGAAGTGAAGCCTTGCGGCTTCACTGCCCGGCTCCCTACTGCGCATGCACGAGTAGCGTAGCGCATTCCCAGTAGTCCCCGATGTCTCCTTGGATCAGTGTGTTTCCCAGAAGGCAGCGGGGGGATGGGAAGTGGAGTGGCTCCCGTGGGAGTCTCTCCCCGGAAGTGGGTGCAAATACCTGTATTTTTACAGGTATCTTCACCCCCCTGAAAGGTGGCAAATGTGACACCGGAGGGTTCCAAAAAGCGGAAGTTCCCTTTGTAGGTGGAACTCCGCTTTAATGCAACACAGTTCAGTGGTTCTCAACCTCAGTCCACAAGTATCCCCAACAGGCATTGTTTTGCGAAATTCCATTAGATAAAATAGCTCTTATCAATACCATGTCATTTGATATTGATTTAAAGCAGCTGTGAAAAGCAAAGGAAAACCTTAAAACATGGACTTGAGGACTGAGGTTGAGAACCACTGACCTAGTTAGTTTATACATTGATCATTGTCCTCCAAATTTTCCTTTAAGATGCTTATGTGTATATGGTTTACTGATCTGAATGGATATAAAATATCATACCTGCAGGAGAAAATCAAACAAACCCAACTTGGCCCATTCTGTGTGCTTGATGCCCACGCATGGTGGAGTATCAATAGGTGTGACAGAGTCTTCCATACCACATCTGTGTTTCAGCATTTCCTGATATGCCAACCAACCTACATCATGAGAGTTCTGGTCATTGTTAGTGTCATTTAAGTGCTTGATGTCTGGATCCCACCATACAATTGGCCTTGCAGCACCATTTGTGTACTTATATGGCAGTAAGTCACTTGTAAATATCCGAGCGACAGTTGGAAGACTGCGATTCAGTCCTAAAACTCTATCAAGGTGAAATGCTAACACCTCATATAGATCACTGGGTCTTTTGATTAATCCACAGGACCCCTGTGCGCAGTGACTCGTTCTCTGGCAACTGTCTTCTATCTGGCTTTGACACAAAGCAACTTTAAGAACCTGTCCATGTGCAGGAATCCTGGACTTTGCAACGATCTCACCCTCTGCCAATAACTTCATCTTCTGTAAATCATCAGAAGAAAACCACGGGGGAGAATTTTCAAGAAATCCTTCACTTTTTACTGGTGCTGGCTTTGAATTCAATTTCAAGCAGTCTGATCTCAAATGTGGTTTTTGTTTTGTCGACGTATCCTGGAAAAAAACGGTTTCACGGCTCAAGTTTTCTCTGGCACTTTCCCCATTCTTCACAGCGTCTGCTTTCGATGAGGTTGGAAACGTATCTAATGGAACTACGTGTTCATCTGTTTTCTGCATATCTGGCAGAACCGGGGTGTCATTTTTAAGTTTGATGCGCACTTTACTTTTAACGGTTTGTACTGGCTTATTCTTACGCAAAATAGGTTTAGGGAAGACGTTCCTTTGTTTCGGGTTTTGGAGATCCTTGCCAGCATGGAGACCTATCTGATCTTCTGGAAACCTTTCTACAAATTTATTTACGTTGGCTGCTAGTGTAATATTCTTTGGTCTAATTCCTGTGGCATTTCTTACAGTATGTGAAGGTTTTTTGACCATAGACTTTTTATCTTTGGTTTTATAATGGTTAGTTTTCCTTTGTGGTTGCTTGTTAAGCTGTTCTAAACGTTTCTTCTCCTTGCAGTCGCGGCTGCTGTTAGTATGTATCTGTAAGTCTTGGTGGTGTTTCTGCAGGCCAGATTCCCAGCTTCTGTGGTTATTATTTTGAGCAAGTTTAGGGATGAAGTCCATAGTGTCAGCCAATAGCCGTTTGTGTCGAACCATTTTCCTGTGTTGTATTTTCTGCTGGAAATCAATGTTTTCAGCTATGTCTGCTGGCAGTGCGGGAAAACTGTTAATTATCACCAAAGAAAAGGCAAACAGGAAGAAAAACCCCGCAATAGGCCTCCTCTTCAAACACATTCTGAGCCACAACCGCAGGGCCTATAAGAAGAATCAAAGGCATATGACTTATTAATGAAATTAACATATTATATAATATATTATATATTAATATTCATTGATAGTTAATGTACTTGTCACTGTTTTATAGCATAATAAATATAGAAAATCCGCTCTAAGTTTATAAACCTAAAATCAGCCGGCTAAAAATTGTGTATACCAATTCTCTTTATAAGTAGAAAACAAAGCATCGCCTTTAAAGGGGGTTGTAAAGGTACAATTTGTTATTCCTAAATAGCTTTCTTTACCTTAGTGCAGTCCTCCTTCACTTACCTCATTCTTCGATTTCGCTTCGATTGTTTCTTCGGAGAAATCCTCACTTCCTGTTCTTCTGTCTGTAACTCCACACGGTAATGCAGGGCTTTCTCCCCGGTGTGGAGTGTCGTGCTCGCCCCCTCCTTTGGACTACGGGAGAGTCAGGACGCTCTCTACATTTCAGATAGAGAAAGGAGCTGTGTGTTAGTGGGCGTCCTGACTCTCCTGTAGTCCAAGGGAGGGGGCGAGCACGACAATCCACACAGGGAGAAAGCCTTGCATTACTGTGTGGAGTTACAGACAGAAGAACAGGAAGTGAGGATTTCTCAGAAGAAATAAGGAGATTTAAAAGCAAAATGGAAGGATGAGGTAAGTGAAGGAGGACTAAACTAAGGTAAAGGAAGCTATTTAGGGGGAAAAAGTTGTACCTTTACAACCCCTTTAAACATGTAACATAAAGTGTAACAAGTGCAATGTGAAACAGCAAAAACAAATTGTGCACACGGTACAAATATTACATCACTTATGTGTAAATAAATGATTAGCCCTAAAGTACAACCTTACATATTAATAATGCTGACGCCATGTGTCGTATTGCTGATAGAACTAGCAAGCAATATAATACAAACGTGTAGAGTCAGATATAAATAAATAAATATTAATATAAATAAATGAATATAAGTGACATATGTAAAAGTACTCCTGTGTCAAACAGTGACTTAAAACATAAATGTGAACTGTTGCTAGATGCAACGACTCTATAATAAAATGCAAAACGTGAACTGTTGCTGAAAGCAACTAATCTATATAAAGTGCAGTCCGTGCTTGCTAAACCATAAATGTCCGTGATGGAAATGGTTCAATAATGCAATGTGCCTAACAAAAAGACCCGGGAGGTGAGAGTTTTGGGAGACAGGTGGAGGAGCACCAGCATGGTTCAATATTAAAACGAAACCAGGGGAGAATCTGAAATTTGGACCGTCAGGAGGTCTCTGAGCCTCATATCCATGGGAACAATTGCATTATCTATCTATTTTAACTTTTTGCATTATTGAACCATTTCCATCACGGACATTTATGGTTTAGCAAGCACGGACTACACTTTATTATAGATTAGTTGCTTTCAGAGTGTAACTCCCATCTCTTCTCTCACTCATTATATGTGATGAATTAAAAGTGATGTAATATTTGTACCTTTTGCACAATTTGTTTTTTTGCTGTTTTATAGCATAGTCAAACTGTCAAATGTAAATATTGCATACTTTATCTGCATTTAAATTGTTACTAAACCCAGGACCCTGCATTCATTATATGTGGTCTCCCACAGTACACAGAACATGGAAATATTATGTTAGTAAATAGAAACTGCTAAATACCTTTTCTCATCAGCAGTATATAGAAGTCTTGTGACTTCTATCAGTTCCTAGTAAGTGTTGCTGGAGTAGTTTTCATACTGCACTGAGATGTCCTATTAGGATCCAGGACCCCCTGACCCCCTGTCTGGACAGTGCTTATTGGCCCGGTGCTGATCACATGCGCTCTCCAAAGAAAAAAGAACCTCTAGCAACACACACCAAACTGAGCATGTGCAGCTTGACTCCAAAGGCTCTGTACTACCTGGACCTGTTCTGGAGTCAGCGGAAGAAGAAGAGGAAGATCTGTGCATACAGGATCAAAGGCCTTTTTACACAATGCAGAGGATTAACCCCTTAGGTTCCACAGTGAGAATACCAAGCATGCTTTACTGCATATACAGACTGATTTTACTGTTGTGGGATTTGTAACACTTTAATCATGTCATACTTGGGATTTCTTCCACATTGTTAGCATATTTCCCCATATATAAGATATTTATATTATTTTAAAACTCTTACCTCTAACTAAAAAAAAAAAAAATATCAAGCTTGCAGGGGAAAAAGAGATTGCTGAATCAGTACATTACATTCAACTTTATGTCCCTAACCTATTCATTTTCTTCTCGGTATTGAGTAATAGAGACTGTGGGCTGCTGTTTGGACTTTGATTTATCCTCCCCTTGGTATGTAGGTACAGCCCAAAGACCCCAGGATGTTCTCTGATGAAAATTTATAAGCAGATAAGAGAACTTTACATTGCATAATTTATTATTACCAATTTATTCACCAATGTACTTTTAATGCATACTCTGACTTGCAATTAATAGTTTTGTTATGCTTAGAGATGAACCCCACTTTCAATAAAAAAGATACTTTATACATCATTTCTACGAACATTCTGTAATTTAATACTATTAAAATTACCTCTACATTTCAATTTGATGGCACTTTGATTTTATATAAATTCCCTAAAATATCAATGTTAAAGGAGAAGTACAGCCAAAGCCACGATAAAAATCGCTGATCACCGCCATTACTAGTGTAGCACTTCCCCCCAAAGGAGCTGCTGGTTTTGATTTGGGCCTGCCTTTACCTTACTGTTCTATACGCTCGTTGTAGGGGGTTGTCCTTAAGAATGTACGCACCAACACAAAGTCTCTTTCAAGGGTTTTATTAACAAAGTTCTCCAATAGAGGGCAATAGGGACAGGGAAAGACTCAGGTACTTTCACTTTGCGGATCACGGGTATCACTTAGATCCAGAGGATTAACTCAGCTCCACACTGGATTGTAGCAACCACCAGATAGGCCTACTCTCACCGACCTAGCAGCTGATGCGAAGCTCGACAAAGTCTCTGCCACAGACTTGATGAGTGTCGTCAGGCCGTCCCACGATCTTCTGCCACAAGACTGCACACTCGATATAGTTCCAACTAAAGTTACACGACTCACGGTGCCAAGAATCCTTCAGCTGGACAGGCAGCACAGTGAGGTAAATTCACCAGGGTAAGTCCATCAATTGAATCCCGCTGGTTCAGCTTCCTTCCACAGACAGGGTAGCGAAGAACCATCCCTGGATCAGTAGGCCCCAGAAACTCCTGAGCCTACTCTCAGTTGCTAGGCCTCAGGCCAGTCGGCCCAGAGGCTACAAAACAGCTTAACATCCCTGAGGCCAAAAGGGCCCTCAGGTTGGGATCGGAAGACGAACCATGCTAAACGGCGTCTGTCCCTTAAAGGAACACTAAAGGTTCGTTTTTTATTAGATCAATTGATTGCTGTAAGCTAGAGCATTTAAATATCACTTACCTCGTTTTTCCTTTTGACCTCCAAAATACAGTAATCCAGGTTTGAAAATGCCATTTCCTGTCACTCCTCTTCTTGCTTTCCACCAGCATCTGAGACGTTTTGCATGGTGGAAAGCAGAATGTGCTCACCCCCTCCCTATGACTACAGCCCTGCGTGAAGATGCTCTCTTATCCCTCACAGGCATGGAGGCTAAGCCTAATGGGAACTGTAATTCCCATTAGGCCGTGATGTAGCAAGAATGAATGCGCACCCCGCAAACCAGGAAGTCAGTGAGAATAATGATTCAGGAGTGACGGAGGTGAATAAAACAGCCCGATTTCAACAGGTATCAAACTAGTTATAATGCAAAACATTACTTTTTACTTTATCAGCTACTGTCAGACTTTAATTTAAGTACCCCTC